>NC_064647.1:68635234-68943057 GCF_023864345.2 Schistocerca serialis cubense
GTAATGACGACAAATGTAGCAAACATCTCAAATAAATCTATGAGCTTCTATCAAACATCATGAACAACATACTCCCCCCCACCCTTTCAGAAGCCTTAAATGATATTGTAAACACAAACAAAATACATCTGGTCACCTATAACAAACTACAGATACTTGCAGGAGCCTACAAAAGACACTTCGAAGACTACACCATTGAACCACATCATTTACTAAATAAGCAAAGACAGTTAAGTGGACTGTTCTGCATGTAGACGTCACATGCCACATTATATCACACATCAAATCAGGGGTCCAGTACTGTTGGTTGGACTCAAGAACAGGTAACACATTTAAAGCGAAACCTAAGGTAAAAATAAATGAGTACCGAAAAAATCATTAACTAAGAACTTGTATAGAATATATAGGTTAAGCATACTGTACCGCACAAAGATCTCCAGCCATTCTGGTAAATTACAGCACGGACAGTCATTGCCTGGAGAAAAAGAAAAAAAGAACATTAATTTTCAGTGAGACTTCGAACAGTGTATTTTAAATAATAATTCTTACTTCATTCTGCAAAATTCCAAGAGAGCAAAAACTGTGTCAGTTATGATATGTCCGTAAGTATGTGGCAATTAACAGCTATAGCCATATATTTTTACATTAAATCTAGTAACACTACATAGAGCTGTTTTTTTTATTTGTTCCGAAATTCTTTCAAAGGAATAGTTGCGTTCATTTTACTGCGCATCATATGTATTTGGTTTCATTTTTTCCTCCATGGATTATAAACGATAATATTTTCAAATATTTCCTGCCTAACGTGAACTTTCTGAAAGTCGTCAGTATCGTTACAGCAGAAAACTGAAGCAAGCTATAGTATATGGAACAAGATGCCTCCTCTTTGGAAAATCATCTACCGATTATACTGTATGAATAATTTGGTAACGAAATTCTATCTGGTATGAAGAAAGGATAGAGTGGCATAGCCAAGTAAATATGTAACATGTGTAGCATATCCACAGCAGAAGCAGACGCTCTAAACTTAAGCATGAAATTTAGGTAGAATAGTGTAGCCTTACACTTGTTTCCAGTGGCTCGATTTAGAATGAAAACCATATTACAGATTCAACATGGCAAACATGTGGGAAGACAGTATACGTAAAATGGCTCACGCAATTCATATTAAACTGCATACGAAATGGAAACCTTCATTTTCTCGATCTTTATTTCACTGGGTAACACTTCTGTTCCGCATCGTGCTTAAACTCTTTCGGTCCTGAACACATGTAAGTAGTAGTGCTAGAATTCTACCACTATCCTAAATCGGAAATAAACCACATGTATATCTATGCCGCTTTACAGCTAACATACTGTGCACAAAATGCAGGCGTCTGTTTAGGGAAACACGCTACTACAATTGATGCTACATAAAATACCAGATGCATACTACTTAAATCGAAAAGCAATGTGTTCTCCATCACTGAACAGACTCTACCGTCTAAACTATTTACAAAATACTATTTGCAAATGCTTACCGTTAGCCATTACATATGTGTGATTCGGTTATCAAACACTCAAACAGCAACTACACCTGATACAGCAAGAATACAACTGCGCTCCTTTCCTCACCTGAGGTAAGTGACTCATCTTTGCTTCAGCTGTGCCAACATATACGACTTTCTTACGCCATGTTTCGTGGTATAATCGATTACATGCTGGATTATTTTGCACCAACAGTAGGTAATGAGCATCATAAACAAATTCGACAACAGAGCAAAAAATAACTGATGACAGGAAATCCACAGAACACGAAATTCTGTTTTAAAGACATAAATCCCAAAAATATCTGTAGCGGTAACAGAATAATAGTGAAGTATTTTGTCCACTGTTCAACCTGTTTCCGAAATATGGTACAATTATCAACATTTCCTAAAAAAAAAAAAAAAATATGTAACGGAAACAATACCAATAGTAAAACCATTTAAATAATGAGCGGTGTACGAAAGATAATATTATGGCCCGATTAAATTTTATGTACCGCAGCCACGACATAGTGTGATTAGGCCTATGTTGTCAGCGACCCTTGAATGCAGGGAAATATGTGGCATTTGTGTTAATTTTTCGTATACCCGCGAACGATTTCTTATAAGATGTTTCGTTGACGAGGATAATTAACTTACTGAGATGATGATGGTTTGCCCAATGAGCTATTTGTAAACAAAAGCGAGAGAGCTGATAGATATGACAAAACAAAATTGTACATTTTCTTTACTCAAAAGATCAACAACGACCAACATGGGTGTAATTGACAGAGAAGCACCATAGAGGACACCGACAAATTTCTTAAATACAATCTGGCGTGAGTGTCATACGATAGCGATAGCGTGAGAAGGAAGTTTATCTGAAATCGGTCACGTGACGACTCTCGCGCTGTGGAGAGAGATATTTGTCCAGACCACCGAATTCGCGAAAATGTTGCTAAGAAATGAGATTGCTACGATAATCACAACGTATAATTTCTCTGGCACGAAGTACAATATAATTAACAGTAAACTGTGTAGTTTTTCTAATAAGAATTAACTGACACATATACAAGACATCTTAAAATTTGGATTATCTGCGATTTATTTCAGATTATAGTGGAAATAGGGATTTGTGGAAGGCACTCTGAGGAATATATGGTTCCAATTTTACAATCAGGAAGGATTTGTACAGACATTTGAGAGCTTTCCATGAAATTGACGTAAATTAAAAAGTAAATAATGAAATAAGTAACATGCCAGTATCTTACAATATGCTTACGTGCAGTGTTGCCCTCGATCGACACTAGAAAACGCATATGACAGCTCCTCAAACACTACTAAATAAAATGTGATACAGTATTATAGTGTAATGTTGGTTTTTTGTTTCAGATTTATATAATTTATAAATTTTATCAGCACGTGTTTCCCACTCAATAAATAACATGCTTTTAGTAGTACATTTCTTACCACACTTTAAAATAATGGCACAAAGAGTGGTGTTTTTTTACATGCAGTACCAGAGAAGAGTTTAAACGGTAATGGATTGTGAATGTGGAATGAATCTGAAAACACAAGAAATGTAGTTTGATTTGTTGGGACAAAAACAGAGAAATCTGCTCTGATCTTAGGCCTTCGAAGATGATATGCATAGGACAAACTGACTGAACTGTTTCAGATATGAATATGCTGGGTATCCAGTACTTTTAGTGAATAGTGAATCAAAGCAGGTCTAGGCCTTGTGTAATCAGATGCAGAAAAGCCCACCAATGAGTGTGTCTGTACCGAGTTTTTTACAAGAATTTTAACATTGTAATGGTGTGTCAGAACATCAGCTCGTTGCTCATTTGTGCTAACATACATTAACACAACTTCTTCGCAAAAGCTTTCCCCCTCACAAGCAAAATTTTGACATGTATATGCTTAAGTTTGATGGAACTGTGGGTTCTTGCAAAAGCTTGTTACGGGCATATTATATTCATGCAGTACAACAGCTCTTTGACTGCTAGAAACACTATGTTACATGGTACTGTGGTGACAGCCTTCACTATTCGCCATACTTAAGGCTAAAAATTCTGATTCTGTTGACGACAGGGACACAGTAGGCTGTTTCTTAGATGCCCAAGAAACTCTGCAACCCAAAACTTTGAAAAGATAACCACTTGTGCACTTCTATGTCCTCTGTGATCAGCCCAGTCAGAGTGAACATATCAAATTATGGTATCAGTACAGTTTTTATCCTTAGCACACAACAAGCTCATTTTATGGTTCACGTAATTTAATGCAGCACAAATTTTAAAACATTCCATAAACACAGACTAGCTTATGTTTAGTACCTGGTCACAATATTTATTGCTACATGAATATCTGGTATGGAACCTAATGTGACATACATCAATGATCCCATTAACTTTTTACATCAGTTCTCAATGCATTCATTTTTTTTGGGTTAGCAGAAGAGCCAACACCGTGTTACGAATGGAGGCCGAAAAGCACGCGTTTTAGCTCATGCATGCTGGCGTGAGGAGGGAAGATCTATACTGACGTGAGGTCTGGAACATGACAAGGAATGAGAATTCAGAAAGTGGACATAATTAGTTTGATACTTAACTTTAATCCATTAATGATGAAAGTCGCTCGTGACGGTACATGATTCATAATATTATCTGTTCAGAATACATTCTTGAAATAATTATAGTAACTGAATATGGCCCCTTGCTATGTCGTAGCAAATGACATAGCTGAAGGCTACGCTAAACTGTCGTTTTTGCAAATGAGAGTGTATGCAGACAGTGAACCATCACTAGCAAAGTCTGCTGTACAACTGGGGCGAATGCTAGGGAGTCTCTCTAGACTAGGCCTGCCGTGTGGCAGCGATCGGTCTGCGACACCACATTCCTCCCCCGCATATCAGCGGATAGTTGTGGTATAAGGCCTCCGCCTGCCGTGGGGAGGATCCCATGTTGACGTATGCGATGAGGTGGGGAACCTAACACCAGGAGAGGCTGTGCCACCCGCACCCTGCCATTCGGACCGTGGGGAGCTAGGGAATGCCTGGAAACCTACTCCAGGGTGCACGCCAACATGCGGTGTATGCACCTGTAGAGAGACAGGAGGGGCCGAAGGATCGACCTCCATCGGGCCAGGGCACCCGACGGGTGAAGACGACATATGGTCCGGAGCGGGCAAGGGTTCCATGTTGGAGGACAACTGGTTGCGGGGAGCGATCGGCGGCATGTGATCCAGGGGAGCGCCTGGCGGCTGCAGCGACCCATCCACTGTGGGCGTCCCCGACGGGGGAACAGGCGGCGACAGTGGCGCATTGCCATGGGGCAAATGGAAGGCAGGGTCGGTAACACCTGGGGCTCAGGCGAGCCAGTAGATGCGTCCCCGGGGTGCTGACCATACGGCACCATCGCTGAAAGCAGACGGCAAGCGGCAGATCCCGTGCGATGACAGAGGCGCAGCTGGTTGAGATGCTGGCGCACCTCACCAGAGGCCCCCAAAACCATATACATAGCGCGTCCGAGGCAGCAGAGAATGCGCTCTTTGAGCCAATGCCGTGAACCCAGATAGTGGCGGTAGTAGACAAATTCGCCTGGGGCAAAAGCAGGTGTCTGCCCCTGCACAGGAACCAGATGCGGCGGATGTAGCAAAGACATCAAGGTTCAATGATGGCGACCGTGGAGCAACTCAGCCGGCGAGCGACCATCTCGGGGCTGAGAGCGATATGAGGACAAAAAGAGCAATAACGCATCCTCCCGTGAATGTGACTCTTTCAACGTAAACATCTGTGAATTGAAAGTCCTGACGAATCGTTGAGCAGCACCATCTGACTGTGGCGAAAACGGTGCGGACAACAGATGTTGGATACCATTGGCCTTGCAGAATGACTGAAATTCTGCGGACATTAATTGTGGGGCATTGTAATTGTCTGTGGAAGACCTTCAATGCAAAAGATAGCAGATAACATCTGGATGGTGGCATATGATGCCTTGGAAGGTATCCGGACAACAAAAGGACAATTCCTGAATGAATCTATCACAAGCAACCATCGAGAATTCCAGAATGGACCAACAAAAATGATGTGTAAGCATTGCCATGGGAAAGTGGCTTTTGGCCATGCAGAGAATTTCCGGGATGGTGCTGATTGTTGTTCGGCACACACCATGCAAGAAGAGCACATATTCATAATCGCAGCATCCATTCTGAACCAAGTACAGTGCTGACGAGCAAGTTGTTTCATTCTCACTATACCCCAATGTCCTTGGTGGAGAAGCTTTAAGACAGAGGACTGTAACGAACGTGAGACCATGACCCTGGACTGATCATTATCAGAACGCAACAGCAAAACACCACGTCGAAAAAAAGTCTCTCCTTGTGAGCAAAAAGTCGGCAAACTAACCAATGAGTCCCCGATCTGTGACTTTGACAAGGGCCATTGCGTAGCAACAAAATGCAGAACGGTAGTAAGGACAGGGTCGGCAGTTGTGGCTGTAGCAACACGACAAAAATCAATCAGAAATGATTCGACCACGTCATCGGTATCCAAATCAATGAACATACAAGCAAGTTCTGAGGAATCAAATGCCCTATCCTCAGCAACAGGCAAATGGGACAATGCATCGGCGTTTCCGTGCTTAGCAGTGGACCGATACAAGATATCGTAGCGGTACTGCAAGAGTAAAATAGATCAGTGAATGAATCTCTGCGCAGTACATGGAGGTACAGGCTTGTTCGGATGAAAAAGCGATGTCAAAGGTTTGTGGTCTGTGATTACGGTAATGTGACGACCATACAAGAAGTCATGAAACTTTGTAACACCAAATACGAGAGCCAATGCATCTTTCTCGATCTGTGAATAATTACTTTGCGCAAACGAGAGCAATTTGGACGCAAAGGCAATAGGGCGATCGTGCGAGCCATCTTTGTGCGCAAGCACGGCACCGATCCCAAAATCCGATGCATCCACCATCAACAAAAGGGGCTTCTGGGGATCAAATGGTGCACGGCAAATAATGGAAAGCAACGCTGATTTCAACGGGCGAAAGGCACATTCGCATTCCATCATCCAAACGAACAGAACACCTTTACGGAGTAAGCGATGAAGCAGAGCTGAAATGGAAGAGACATGCAGCACATATCTGTGATAGTAGTTGATTTTTCCCAGCACACACTGTAGCTGCTTCAAATTCTGCGGCAAAGGCAAGTCTTGTATGGCAGGGAGGTGCGTGGACCTGGGATGGATGCCTTGGGCATTGAGTACATGGCCCAGGTAAGGCAAGTCTCGAGCAAAAAACACACATTTGTCCTTCCGTAAGCGAAGACCATTATGTCGCAAGACCTGAAATAATGTTCTGAGATTGGCTAAATGATCTTCTTCTGTCTTTCCGGAGATCACAATATCGTCCAGACAGTTTGCTGCAGTAGGGACTGACATACAAACAGTTTGTAAATATTGCTGAAACAATGCAGGTGCGGATGCACACCCGAATGGCAGTCATTTGAATTGATACAAACCAAGATGCATGTTAACCACCAAAATGCGTGAGATTTTTCATCCACCGGCATTTGCAAGTACACACCTGCTACATCCAACTACGATAAATATGTGTCTGGGCACAGTTTGTCAAAAAGATCTTCCAGGCGGGGTAAAGGAAAAGTTACAGTCACTAGTTGTGGATTCACTGTTACCTTGTAGTCCACACAAAGTCTCAATTTTCCGGAAGTTTTTGGCAAAATTACTAAGGGTGATGCCCAGAGAGAAGCCTGCACACGTTCAATTACACCTTGTGATTCCAAATCATGTAATGTTTTTGCAACCTCATCACACAATGTGTGGGAAACATTGCGCACTCTGAAATATTTCGATTGCGTGTTTAGTTTCAGATCCAAATGTGCTTTATAGTTCTTAGCGCAACCGAGGTCCGGTGCAAAAATGTCTGCAAATTCTTCACATAGACGAGAAACACTGTCTGAAGGCATAGTCTGGTTCACTGATAGGACCTGATTTACTATAGACAAGTTAAACAACTGAAATAAATCGAAACCAAACAAGTTCACTGCAGAACGCAAGGAAGCCCCTTTTGAGTACATGGCCCAGGTAAGAACGAAGGACGTAAAATGACAAAAGTTGTGACTGTCCTTGGTATGTTGCAAGAAGACTGCACTGTCCTAACACAGGGATCTCATGACCTGAATAGTTGGTCACAACGGAGGTGTGCCCAGCTGTTTGTAAGGGTCGTAATTGATCTGTCAAACTGCAGCTCCGGTATCGGACTGGAATGGTATCACTTTACCATTAATGTCCAAGTCGACAAAAAGTTTATTTTCCTGCTGATGAAAAGAGTGACTGTCTCGTGTAGCGTGAACGGACACTGGTACAAAATCACTTGCGACTTGACGGGAGTTCCAACGATGTCGACGCACACAATTTGTGGGATGAGCACAGTCACTGTTAGAGAGAGTGGCACTGGGCGGAGTTGAATGAACAACATGAATTTCCATGGGTGAAGTTCCGCGATCCCGAGTATCCTTCGTTCGGTTCCGGCTCCGGCGCAAAGCAAAGGGCCTGGAATGGTTTTTAGTTTCCGATCTGAGATTTTTCTGGCAAACACTCTGAACATGTCCTTTTTTATTACAGTAAAAGCAAATAGCTTGGTGTGATGGGTAATTCTCACGCGAATGTTTAGTAGCACACAATGGGCATGATTTGAGCACTGCGTTTGCTTGCCGGCACGGCACACATGGCTGAGATCCTGGCGGTGGCGGTGTGGCCGGGCGTGAGGGCTGTTTACTACTCCGTGCAGCTCACCCGGCGGGCCGGTTGACCTGACACATGGCTGGCGAAATTTCAAATGATTCCTAAACAAAGTCAAGTGTGTCATGCCTATCCAATATGTGCATCACTTGTTGAAGGCAGGGATTGACTAGTTTCAAAATCTGTTCCCTTAAATGAACATCAGAAATGTTCTGAGCAACTGCATCACGTGCCATAGTATCTGAATATGGGAGTCCACATTGACACTCAAAAGCACAATCCCTAGTAAGGCCTTGCAAGGTTGCAACCCACTCCTGATTAGTCTGACCTGCCGTACGTTTTGTACGAAAGAAGGTATAACATTTCGCAACTACATTGACTGATTGTTTGAAATATGCATCTAATGCAGACAAAATTTCTTCATAGGACAGAGTAGCTACGTCACGTCGGGGAAATAATTTGACTATCACACGGTAGGTTTGCACACCGACGGACGACAAAAGAAAAGGCTGCCACTCGTTACTTTGAATACTGTAGGCGGTGAGATGGAATCCAAATTGGTGTGACCACTCCGTCCAGCTTTCCAGTGCAGCATCAAAAGGTCTAACGGTCGGTGCAACTGTGTGTTGTGGCTACATTAGCAGTGGAGGGGCGGCTGCCGCATCGTTTTGCATTGCATGTTGCCCCTGGACGAGCTGTCTAAGGGCATCCAGTAATACCTGCGTCTGCTGATACTGTAAGCGATAAAATTCGGACAGTACATCTGGAGACTGTGGCGAACCCGTTACACAATTAAATCAGGGCAGTCTCGACGACATATGTCAGTATAGGTTAAACACCATTTTTACTCCTTGTCGCCACCTTTGGGTTAGCAGAAGAGCCAACACGGTGTTAAAGTGGAAGCTGAAATCCACGTGTTTTAGCTCACGCAGGCTGGCGTGAGGAGGGATGAACTATACTGACGTGAGGTCTGGAACATGACAAGGAATGAGAATTCAGAAAGTGGACGTAATTAGTGTGATACTTAATGATGAACGACGCTCTTGACGGTATATAAGTCACAATATTATCTGTTCAGAAGACATAGTAACTGACTATGGCACCTTGCTAGGTCATAGCAAATGACGTAGCTGAAGGCTATGCTAAACTGTCATCTCTGCAAATGAGAGCGTATGTAGATGGTGAACCATCGCTAGCAAAGTTGGCTCTACAACTGGGGCGAGTGCTAGGAAGTCTCCCTAGACTAGACCTGCCATGTGGCGGCGCTCGGTCTCCAATCACATAGTGGCGACATGCGGGTCCGATGTATATTAACGGACCGCAGCCGATTTAATAGCTAACACGTAGCAAGTCCCCCTCATGAACCATGGACCTTGCCGTTGGTGGGGAGGCTTGCGTGCCTCAGCGATACAGATAGCCGTACCGTAGGTGCAACCACAACGGAGGGGTATCTGTTGAGAGGCCAGACAAACGTGTGGTTCCTGAAGAGGGGCAGCAGCCTTTTCAGTAGTTGCAAGGGCAACAGTCTGGATGATTGACTGATCTGGCCTTGTAACAATAACCAAAACGGCCTTGCTGTGCTGGTACTGCGAACGGCTGAAAGCAAGGGGAAACTACAGCCGTAATTTTTCCCGAGGACATGCAGCTTTACTGTATGATTAAATGATGATGGCGTCCTCTTGGGTAAAATATTCCGGAGGTAAAATAGTCCCCCATTCGGATCTCCGGGCGGGGACTACTCAAGAGGATGTCGTTATCAGGAGAAAGAAAACTGGCGTTCTACGGATCGGAGCGTGGAATGTCAGATCCCTTAATCGGGCAGGTAGGTTAGAAAATTTAAAAAGGGAAATGGATAGGTTGAAGTTAGATATAGTGGGTGAAGTTCGGTGGCAGGAGGAACAAGACTTCTGGTCAGGTGACTACAGGGTTATAAACACAAAATCAAATAGGGGTAATGCAGGAGTAGGTTTAATAATGAATAGGAAAATAGGAATGCGGGTAAGCTACTACAAACAGCATAGTGAATGCATTATTGTGGCCAAGATAGATACGAAGCCCATACCTACTACAGCAGTACAAGTTTATATGCCAACTAGCTCTGCAGATGACGAAGAAATTGAAGAAATGTATGATGAAATAAAATAAATTATTCAGATTGTGAAGGGAGACGAAAATTTAATAGTCATGGGTGACTGGAATTCGAGTGTAGGAAAAGGGAGAGAAGGAAACATAGTAGGTGAATATGGATTGGGGGACAGAAATGAAAGAGGAAGACGCCTGGTAGAATTTTGCACAGAGCACAACATAATCATAACTAACACTTGGTTTAAGAATCATGAAAGAAGGCTGTATACATGGAAGAACCCTGGAGATACTAAAAGGTATCAGATAGATTATATAATGGTAAGACAGAGATTTAGGAACCAGGTTTTAAATTGTAAGACATTTCCAGGGGCAGATGTGGACTCTGACCACAATCTATTGGTTATGAACTGTAGATTAAAACTGAAGAAACTGCAAAAAGGTGGGAATTTAAGGAGATGGGACCTGGATAAACTAAAAGACCCATAGGTTGTACAGAGATTCAGGGAGAGCATAAGGGAGCAATTGGCAGGAATGGGGGAAATAAATACAGTAGAAGAAGAATGGGTAGCTTTGAGGGATGAAGTAGTGAAGGCAGCAGACGATCAAGTAGGTAAAAAGACGAGGGCTATTAGAAATCCTTGGGTAACAGAAGAAATATTGAATTTAATTAATGAAAGGAGAAAATATAAAAATGCAGTAAGTGAAACAGGCAAAAAGGAATACAAACATCTCAAAAATGAGATCGACAGGAAGTCCAAAATGGCTAAGCAGGGATGGCTAGAGGACAAATGTAAGGATGTAGAGGCCTATCTCACTAGGGGTAAGATAGATACCGCCTACAGGAAAATTAAAGAGACCTTTGGAGAAAAGAGAACAACTTGTATGAATATCAAGAGCTCAGATGGAAACCCAGTTCTAAGCAAAGAAGGGAAAGCAGAAAGGTGGAAGGAGTATATAGAGGGTCTATACAAGGGCGATGTACTTGAGGACAATATTATGGAAATGGAAGAGGATGTAGATGAAGATGAAATGGGAGATATGATACTGCGTGAAGAGTTTGACGGAGCACTGACAGACCTGAGTCGAAACAAGGCCCCCGGAGTAGACAATATTCCATTGGAACTACTGACGGCCGTGGGAGAGCCAGTCCTGACAAAACTCTACCATCTGGTGAGCAAAATGTATGAAACAGGCGAAATACCCTCAGACTTCAAGAAGAATATAATAATTCCAATCCCAAAGAAAGCAGGTGTTGACAGATGTGAAAATTACCGAACTATCAGCTTAATAAGCCACAGCTGCAAAATACTAACACGAATTCTTTACAGACGAATGGAAAAACTAGTAGAAGCCAACCTCGGGGAAGATCAGTTTGGATTCCGTAGAAACACTGGAACACGTGAGGCAATACTGACCTTACGACTTATCTTAGAAGAAAGATTAAGGAAAGGCAAACCTATGTTTCTAGCATTTGTAGACTTAGAGAAAGCTTTTGACAATGTTGACTGGAATACTCTCTTTCAAATTCTAAAGGTGGCAGGGGTAAAATACAGGGAGCGAAAGGCTATTTACAATTTGTACAGAAACCAGATGGCAGTTATAAGAGTCGAGGCACATGAAAGGGAAGCAGTGGTTGGGAAGGGAGTAAGACAGGGTTGTAGCCTCTCCCCGATGTTGTTCAATCTGTATATTGAGCAAGCAGTAAAGGAAACAAAAGAAAAATTCGGAGTAGGTATTAAAATTCATGGAGAAGAAATAAAAACTTTGCGGTTCGCCAATGACATTGTAATTCTGTCAGAGACAGCAAAGGACTTGGAAGAGCATTTGAATGGAATGGACAGTGTCTTGAAAGGAGGATATAAGATGAACATCAACAAAAGCAAAACGAGGATAATGGAATGTAGTCGAATTAAGTCGGGTGATGCTGAGGGAATTAGGTTAGGAAATGAGGCACTTAAAGTAGTAAAGGAGTTTTGCTATTTGGGGAGCAAAATAACTGATGATGGTCGAAGTAGAGAGGATATAAAATGTAGGCTGGCAATGGCAAGGAAAGCGTTTCTGAAGAAGAGAAATTTGTTAACATCCAGTATTAATTTAAGTGTCAGGAAGTCATTTCTGAAAGTATTGATATGGAGTGTAGCCATGTATGGAAGTGAAACATGGACAATAAATAGTTTGGACAAGAAGAGAATAGAAGCTTTCGAAATGTGGTGCTACAGAAGAATGCTGAAGATTAGATGGGTAGATCACATAACTAATCAGGAAGTATTGAATAGGATTGGGGAGAAGAGAAGTTTGTGGCACAACTTGACCAGAAGAAGGGATCGGTTGGTAGGACATGTTCTGAGGCATCAAGGGATCACCAGTTTAGTATTGGAAGGCAGCGTGGAGGGTAAAAATCGTAGAGGGAGACCAAGAGATGAATACACTAAGCAGATTCAGAAGGATGTAGGTTGCAGTAGGTACTGGGAGATGAAAAAGCTTGCACAGGATAGAGTAGCATGGAGAGCTGCATCAAACCAGTCTCAGGACTGAAGACCACAACAACAACAACAACGTAGCAAGTGTGGTGTCTGATGATGATGCCACAATTTTCATATTATTCTCATTTCAACACACTTTACTACATGAGAATTGAAACAGAATTACATTAATATATATCAAAAACTTTTAATATTTTTTCAAGACAGGAACCTTCACAATTAGTAACAGTACCCTTCACAAAATTTTGAAAAATTTTCATTTCCAGATAGTTCCTAAGCAGACCTCAATCCTTAATTCTGAAGTTATCACTTAGTAACATCTGTAAGTCATCCATTCCACTTTGGGAAGTTGAAGCTAACAGCAGATCATCGATGTAAACAAGTATGTTTTATTGTTCTTTTCAGACTTAAATACAACCAATCCTCATAACCACTGCTCACAGATACTAAGTCAGCTATTACTTTGTCAAATTTAACGTTTATAATTTGAGGGAGTGCTTTAAACCACACACAGTGTTTCTAAGCTTGCAAACTTTACCATCCATTTTATTGCAACATACAGTAGGTAATTTAAGGCAAGTCTCCCGCTATCTCACCAGATCGAAGAACAATACAAGCATTCAGCAGATACCTGGCAGAGTTATTCTCATTTGTTGTGTGTCTACAAAAAGGGTTCACAGAAGTCCCACAAAACAACATGAAAAAAATTTGATGTCAATTGACTTACAGAAAGTACAAAAAATTTGTCAACTAGTCTTACCTTTAAATAATGTTGGTCAAATATATATAATTAACTTTGAAACAAATTTGTAAGCTCTACAGTTACTATATCCTATATATACCACATCAAAACTACCACAGGAATGAAACAGTAAAGGTGAATACCAGTCTTGGAATATATTTTGAATACAAACATTATGAGGTACAATGACCTTCTCTGTGCCAACTAGCACCATTTTCGAAACCATCAGTTGTGCAAAATCTGACTTGTACTTAATTCACATTGCATCTTGAAAGCCATGGATCGAAGCAGCTGAGCCTAAATGACAACAGGTTTTTCACCCAGGAAAAGCTAAATTGAAATGTACATATGTGTTGCCACATCTGAACAAATTTATGTACAATCTTGAATTAAAGTAGCAGGAACTTGAGTTGATTTACATGTATTCCTGAGGTAACTGGAGTAGTTGAGATACATTTATCCTGTAAAATCTGTATTCTTCTTAACTGTCAGCCAGCCACATTTTGCTGAGTTCTATAGCCTTCTACAGGTATTCTCTCTAAATTTTACAACAGAGACCATGTTACAGGTATTGTTATTTCAGTGATAATGTATGTGAAAATGGGAGAAGGAAGAATAAGATGTCATGTCTAAATTCATCATTCAACCATCACTTGAATATTGTTTCTTGTTGTTGGAACTTTTCCTAAGTTAATTAACTGTAGAGACAGAAAAATTCAGAGAAGAGTTGCTGTGCTTGTCCCATGTTTGCTTGGGCAGCATTTGAGTGTCACAGGAATGCTCAGGAAACTGCAGAGGGATACTTCACAAGAAAGACATCTAAGCAAAAGAAGCCTTCCTCTTAAAATTCCATTAGCCCTACTACATGTTCCAAAATGAAAACAGACATGTGTTATTCCAACATAAATACAACATAATGAGACTGGTCTCAAAATTAAAATAACTCAGGCTCATACAGTGTTGTAATGACACTCTTTGTATGTTACAGTAATATTACTTTTCTGGTCATTCAGATAAAAGGAATGATTAGAGAACATTGCTTAACACTCGGAACATGAGTTATACTGTTAACTTTCCACCAGAATTACACAGAAAAGCAATATAACAATATACAACATTTTCATAAGTAAACATTTAATCATTGACATAAATGTTATCCAATAGTGAATGATCCCTGTGACCATGATGCACAACTAGCCATACTAAATTGTATCATACAAAACATATGAATAAATGACCAAACAACAGAAACTTTCAATGCAGTCTTGCAAAAGATTGATTAGAAAGATGTAGATAATGCGAAAGACATCAATTCCAGCAAGTTGAATGTATTTATATACTGCATTCAATCAAGCTCTAACAGCTGCTTTCCCAATGAAATGACAGAGTATGGTTCAAATAAGCCCTGGATTAGAAAAGGAATCAAAATATGAGCAAGGGAAAGGAAAATGTTTGAAATGATAAAGTAGGACTGACTTTGTACTGCGGGAAACACTGTACTGTACTCAAGAAAGTGATCAAAAATCTCTGTATACTGACTGAAATCAACATCTGAGATAATAAAATTAAATCTATATGAGCAACAGCTAAAGGAGAAATCAGTTAAGCAGTGTGGTGACTTTAATAACAAAGAAAGTAGTCCATTAATACAAGATAGCCAGAGAGGCAATGTTCTTAACAATCACTCCCTTGAAGTAATGAGGGTTGATCGAGATGTAAGGTTCCCTTCATTTTTACAAACAGACAACATTGATTATTTTCATAGAAATTTACACTGTTAGACAGAAGAAACTTTTTAGCTCTATTTTTACACATAATTGTAACTTTTTCCATGCATTTTTGTAGATGGTGCTCCAATATCTGATTCCTCATGCCGTAGAACTCCGCCACCAACCCGCTGAGGAACTTCACCTCTTCTTTTGCTTCACTGTCACTCCAGAAGTGGTGGCCATCCTCATGATCCTTTAACTTGGGGAATAAGTGTTAATCGCTAGGCACATGGTCTCCACTGTAAGATGGGTGGGGCATGAAAGTCCAACCAAAGTTTGTCTAAAGTTCCTGGGTTTGGTGGGAGACATGAGGTTGGGCATTATCGTGAAGCAGTATTACACCCTCTACCAGTTGTCCTCTCTGGTGGTTCTGCATAGCTTGCCTGAGTTTCCCTACTGTTTCAATGTAACTGTATGAGTGATTTTTGTCCCAGGTTCCTTGAAATCCATCACCAGTATCCCCTTACAATCACAAAAGACAGTCGTCATCAATTTGCCGGCAGAAGAAGTTTGTTTAAACTTCTTTGCCACTGTTGACCCTGAGTGATGCCACTGTTTGGATTTTTCTTTCGCTTCGGGAGTGAAATAACCACCCACATGGCATATTCCATGACTATGGAGTCCAACAATCCGTCCTTATCTTCTTGACACTGTAGAAGAAACTGGCCAGCACAGCAAAGTCATATATCCTTGAGTTCTGCCGACAGAATACACAGGACCCATCGAGGGCAACAATTGTGATACCCAAATTTTTAGAGCTTTCAACTGTACCATAAGAACTCCTAGGAATCCCAGCAAAATGTTCAAGGGTGGTGAACCTCCTGTTTTGAAGCATTTTGCGTTGGACAATTTCGATAACTGCCTTGGAAGCTCAAGTTCTTCCACTTTGTTCTTCATTGTGGACCTCCTTCTGACTGGCACTAAACTCCGTGCACTATTTTCAAACGCATTGAATGGACATACACTTGTCACCATACACGTGCATCAGCTGACAATGAATATCCATGCATGGAGTCCCTTACATGTGCAAAAGCGAAGTATGAATGAATAGTGTACTTCCGTTGCGATGGCTCCTTAGCCAATATAGCTGCACACAGCAGTGTTGACAGTTTTTCCTAGCACCTTCCAGTGCAGTTGGAGATCTTTGGGAACGTTACGTCAGGATCAACCCTCATAGTTCATAAGATCTTCATGGAAAGTTCAATACTGCGATTCCATCTCCAAATTCCTTCTTGCTTCCCTATACCCCTTGCTCAATATAAAAACTGAACAACATACAGGATAGGATACAATGCTGTCTCACCCCCCTCTCAACCACCACTGCTCCGTCATGTCCTATGACTCGTAGCTACAGTCAGGTTTCTGTACAAGTTATAAATAACTTTTCACTTTCTGTATGTTATCTCTGTTACATTCAAAATACCGAAGAGTGTATTCAAGTCAACATTGTCAAAAGCTTTCTCAAACTCCACAAGTGCTATAATTGTATGTTTTCCTTTCTCTAACCTGTCTTTTTAGACAATTTGTTGAGCTGGTGACCCTCGCAATCCCTATGTGAGCAATATGTAGGAGTTTGTAATATATTCCTAGAGAAATCATTTAAAGCCAGTTTTTGAAGTTTTTTATCACACTTTCTCAGGATAATTTATATCAGTCTTCAAGTGTCTTCCAGCTCATTTCCTTCAGTACCTCTGCAAGACTCTCCCACAGAGTAAATAAACCTGTGACCATTCATGTTGCCCTTCTCTGTACATGTCCTATCTGATATGGGTCCCACACACTCGAGCAATATTCCAGAACCAGTCACACAAGTGACTTGTAAGAAATCTCCTTTGTAGATTGGTTGCACGTGCCCAGTATTCTACCATAAACTGAAGTCTCCATGACTGAGCCTATATGATCATTCCATTTCATATCCCTACAAAGTATTACAGCCAGGCATTTGTATGAGTAGGCCAACACCAGCATTGAATCATTGATATTATGCTCATAGGATGACTCTCCACCCAAATCAGCACGCTGCATCCTCCCTACCAAAAAGTCCTAAATCCAGTCACAAAATTCACTTGATACCCCATATGATCATACTTTTGGCAATAAGTATAGATATGCCACTGAGTGAAATGCTTTTCAGATGTCAACAAATACTGCATCTACCTGATTGCCTTGATTGAAAGCTTTCAGTATGTCATTGGAGAAAGTGTGAGTAGGGTCCCACATGATCAGTGTTTCAGGAATCCATCCTGGTTACATTTAGGGGATCATCCTGTTCAAGATATCTCATTACATTTGAGTTTCAAATATATTCAAAGATTCTACAACAAATTGATGTCAAGGATACTGGATGGTAGTACTGTAGATCACTTTTACCGCCCTTCTTGTACATGGGTGTGCCCAGTGCATTTTTCCAGAAACTCGGCACTGTTTCTTGTTTGAGTGATCTACAATTGATTGTAGTTAGAAGAGTGGCGAGAGGGGGGGGGGGGGGGGGGGGCAGGAAATAATCTGAAAATTCAGTATAGAATCCAACAGGGATTCCATTGAGCTCAGGACCCTTGTTCATTCTCTATGATTTAGGCTATTTCTCAACATCACTGCCATTAATAATTATTTCACTCCTCTTTTCATTGGTACTAGAATTATATTGGGGTAATTCTTCTGGGATTTCCTTTGTAAAGGAACATTTGCAAACAGAGTTAAGTGTTTCAGCTTTTGCTTTTCTTCCCTCAGTTTCAGTTCCTGTTTCATTCACTAGCGACTCGACACTAACTTTGGTGCCACTAACAGCCTTTACATGTGACCAGAAGTTCTTTGGGTTCTGTGAAAAATCACATGTCAGTCTTCTGCTATGGCACTGAAGGATTCACACATTGCCCTCTACACAGCCAAATACGTTTCTTTCCATACCTCACTATCTATAGCCCTATGATTTGTTTTACATCTATTATGCATTAATCTCTGTTTCCAACTGATTTTTTATGTAGTTTACAGGACATACATAAATCTTTCTGCTTGTTTTAGTTGTTCTTTGTCCTTTGGTAATCATTGTTGCCACAAGTGCACCATGGTCACTGATACAATTTTTGATGTGAATATCCTCAAAGGGGTCAGATCTACTTGTTGCCATTAGATCCAATATATAGGCATGATGAGTGGGGTTCCAAACCATCTTTCCTCAGTAGGTTTCAGAGAAGGCATTTAGTAAAATTTCACAGGGCATCTTATCATGCACACCACTAATTAAACTGTAATTTTCTCAATTAATTGTTTGGTGATTAAAGTATCTGTCAATGATTACAGTATGATTGGTGAACTCACACATATATAAACATACAACATAACTAACACAACATTAGTACTCAATATTATTTTGTGGACCAATATTAAATTCTTGCATTGAATAAAATGCCTGCTGTCTAAGCCAGTTATTTGTGGTGTTTTGAGTACAGTGTCAGACCTCACACATGTGCTGGCAGCCTGTTAAGTATTAGTGACTGTAAACCTAAGTGTATGTAACCAAGTGTGGCAGCTGGGATGTCTGTCTGCTGCTTTTGATTGCTCTGATGTTGAACTGTCATTATTCATGATGCTGTTCCCTCCCTATGTGTGTCTTGAACAATTTAGAATAAAGAGGGACATTACTATTTGTACTTTTTTTTTTTTTTTTTTTTAGTATGGTGTACAATTCTTCAATTTTCAGTCTAGGATTGTATCTGATTGCCTTCTTTTACCAACTAAGAATTGTTTTCTTGTTTGTTGGCAATTCTTTATTGCAGTATTACACAATTTAGATTCAAGAGGACAGCAGAAAAAGGCACCTTGGGCATTGAGCAATGCACTGCATGCGAGCACCATTATTGTCATTTTTACTACACAAGAGAACAGAATGCTAACAGTGTCATCATAGCTAACGAAAAAGCTTTGCACTACACCCCTTGTGCCATCCAGAACATTTGGCCTCCTATTATTGAACCATATTTTTTTTTCTATCCCTCTTGTATAAGCTGATCAAACAGAATTATGTGCAACAGAGTTGCTCTATCAGAACCATCGAATAGCTTTCTAAGATCCACTACCACAACAATAACAAGTGACTGTGATTCAAATACGCTATCACACAGAGCTTACCTATAAATACAACAAAACCTTTCAAAATTGTGAATAAAAATTCAAAAATCCATGAAATCTGATAATCAATCAATGCATGTAATAAAAGTAAAAATGGCATGTCCCCATATTTCACTATAGCTGCGCACCATATTCATGTATGGTATGGTAGCCCTTCATCCCACATCCATGAAAGTGGTTTTGTTTTGGAACTGCATGAATAGGTTTCAAAGATATAGATGCCAAATGAGAGATCCATATCAATGCGCTTATTACACAATGGTGCGAAGCTACTGGGAATCAAGTGCCGAAGTGACTGGCCAGTGTGTTGCATAATGACTTAGAATGTTCTGGAATGTTGTAAAGTCTTCCAGAAGGTTTGAGAATCTTCCATAATGTTTTAGTATATTGTAGAGCATTATCGAACATTTCATTACCCTGCTTTGTGCTGGTGGTCATTTCCACATCACACGCAAACCTCTGGATGTCAGACATTTTGATCAGTACCAAACATTGTGTGTTGATAGAGTATCAACCAAAACACCGACTTAGTTTGTGCCGTGTGCTACCGTCCAGCAGAAGATGGGTAAACAGTTTAGGAAAACAGTATCTATAAGCTCTAAATGTGAATATCTCTCATAGGTGAGTTGGTAGAGTATCAGATCCTTCTAGTAAAGGTCATGAGTTCAAAACCCTCTGATGGCAATTTATTTTTACAGATGACATGTGAAATTGTTGTATGGGAGATCATTTATCTGTTGTAAGGGGATTTTTCGGAGTGTGTAGCAGTGTACTTTTGGTAGCCTGCTTTTGCTTTGTTAGTTGAAAGTAGCAAACCTACAGAGTACATTTGTATAAATAGGTGTGGTTATCTATACAAATATATGCTATAGGTTTGGTAGTATGAACTAACAAAGCGAAATCAGATTGCCAAAAGAACATTGCTACAAACTTCAAAATGTACTTTCCCTTTCCCTTACACAGATACGTTTTGCCTATTCTCTATTTTCACCTTCTCTTCTGCATCATACAGTGACTGAATTGTACTGGATGACATATTAGTGATCAAAATAAACATCATACAAATAACCATCAATGCAGATGACATTACTTTCCATTGGATGTTCGTGTCGTTGATATTCCTTTGAGCAGTGTACGATGCTGTGCACTTGTGGTGATGCCAGATGCAGCTCAACTATACTCAGTGCTGCACAAAGCTCAAAAGGAATACCACAGACAAACAGAACAACAGGTTATAATCCAAAGAAACCATCATTTCAAGTAGAAGTAACTTTATTTCTCGAGACAATGTCTCAACAGTTACTACACGAGAGAAGAGGATACTAACAGTGTCTTCATAACTAACTGTGTACTGACTGCCTCAAGGTGATTTTAACTTTGATACTTGAGTGTGGCTAAGTCTTTTCCAGCTATAACATATATCATGGAATATGTGTATAGAGTGGACACATACAAAATACCACTTGACAAACAAGAAGCTTTGCACTACACCCCTTGTGACATCCAGAACATTTGGCCTCCTACTGTTGAACCATATTTTTTTCTATTCTCTTGTATAATCATAGATGGTGCGAATATCCAAAGAAACCATCATTTCAAGTAAAAGTAACTTTATTTCTTGATACAATAATGATACCCCTCTTCTCACTAACATGTAGTTTGTGATGGTTGTTCATTTATATACTATGATCTATGATGGCAACGGACTTTCTGATCGGTCCAGTAATTTTACTCAGGATTATTACTGAGAACACCACAGAAAATCTTGTATCCTCTCACTGTGTTACTGTATTTTTCGAAATCTATTATGGTTAATCAAGGGAAAGTGCAAATGAAATAATGTTAAGTGGAAGTGGATTGTTTAAGATAGTGAACTGTGTAGTAAGTGGCATTTTAGTGTGTTATGCAAGATTAAGATTTATCCGGATGCTGTTATCTAACAGTGGAGAAGATACTGCCTGTGGTGAACTGATAGGAAAGAAACAGAGCAGTGAAGAAATGAAACAAATCAGGAGTGAGAAGTGTGTTTAGCTTCACAACCTAAGAGAATGAATGGGCTGAGAGAAAACAGATGAACAAAATGAAATTAGGAAAGAGGATCAAGTGAGACACTCAGCAAGCTGACACAGAGAAACTGCTGAAGAAACAACATTATGAAACAGAATACGTATAGTTACAATGAGTTAAGTTCATGAAAGGCATCGATCCCAAGCACAGGAGCAGAATATAAGTACATGAGAAATCAAAAGGAGATGCGGAAATTATAGTTTGGCAGATGGATCATTCCATTACGACACCACTTAATCCCAAGTCAGAACATTTTCTACAAAATATGAGAGCATGCAATACTTCCTTTGAAATGGGATCATTTTGTGTTACTTACATGATCAGTGAAGAACATCCCTCTCTTTTCGTTTATTGGGAAAGTGTCATGGAGTGAGATCATACCATTGCCAAACAAATATTACACATTTTTGCAAGTATATATCATTGGCAATGACCAAAATGGAAATTCCATAGCTCTATTTCACATTTTTACATTTCCTGAATGTCTTAGGATGATCTCAAATATTTTGCAATATTCTTGTCATTCTGTAAAGAAATGTGTAATAACCGAGTAATACACAAAAACAATTCAAGAAACACAAATATGGTTTTGTTCATAACCTCACCATCCAACATACTCAGATCCCAACAACCTCCTAGACTTCACATCCATTTACTCTCACTTTATTTCACTATGCCTCCTTTCCACTCACCATCCATTTTTCTTGTCCTTCCTGATATCTTTCTGTTTCTTTTCTGCTCTCCTGGTTTTCATTGGACTATTGCTCTTCACCTAATCTATCTTTAATTCTCACTCTGCACTCATCTCTGTTCTGAAGCAGACACAGTGGTTGCCAGTATACTATCTTTCACCTTGTACTCTGTCTGGTGTCTCCCCCTTCGTCTTTGCCTACCCTTACCATAACCACATGTGGGTGTCTCTCATACTGGACCTACAATTCCTTTAAGACTTTCTTCAGTCTACCAATCTATCCTCCTAAAGGAAGGAGCTAATAGTTCCAAAAGCAACAATAGTTTCCTCACTTTTACTTTTATGCGATTCTATCCACCTCTTGAAGTAAGTGCTGGCCATACGTAAAGTTACATAAATACTTTATGTTTAGCAGTAGGTAATAACAGTAGACTGATCATCTGAGAAGTAGCAGAGATGCTTCTTCCAGAGCTGATACTTCTCACCTGTCACTGTTTGTCATTAGTATAATTTACACTAGCAGCTTGCAATGGCTTCTTCTGCTTGTTAATGTGTAACTTATCATTATCATATTTCTCAGTGTCACATCTTCACACACACAATGCCTTTCCTAACAGTGACTGGGTTATGATACCTGGACAGTATTTTATACACATAATCAGTTATGAATATACAAAATTTGACTGAAATTGCTTCAAATGCTTCTGAATTAACCTTCCGTGTCACCACCTCATCACTCCTGCTTCTATGGGTTTTAAGTGGTTGTTGAATAATAATAATAATAATAATAAGAAAAGAATCGGCCTCCGGTATGTTCTGCCAGTCGTAAAAGGCGACAAAAAGAACAAACCACTAATAGGGCTAACCCCCCTTTTAGTGTGATTAGTTGGTTCAGGACAGAACTAAAGAAGCCTCGGACAAGCGCCGTCATGGTCGGGGACGACGCTTGAACCCTATGCCCGCCCACAATGGTAACGACACTGCTAGCCAACTGGAAAATGATTTAAATCCAAATAGAGGTGTTTTGCAGGATATGCTTCCTGCAACCACCCTAGAAGGAAAACAAAGACAGAGGATGAGATGATCAGATGAAGTTAATCGACACCTCATGTTCTGTTATTACCAAGCAACAAACCTAGGAACCAACACAACTGGATACAGATCACAAGTATACACAACATTTATTACCAGATACCCAGAATTAAAATTTTTAACAGAACAACGATTAGCTGATCAGATCCGTGTAATAATAAAAAATAACAGGATACCCCAGTCAGAATTAGGAAACATCAAACATCAAGTACAACAAATACTGGAACAAAATAATGTGCAATCAGAAGAAGAAGAAAATACAGTAATGGACTCAAACATCCCAGAGCAAACAAACAAAGAACAACATGCACCAATTAAACAATCAGAGGAAAACGAAATCTTAAGACAGCCACCAGAACAAGCACAAATAGAACACGAAGTGACACAGATGTTAGATATAGAAGAAAAATTTCAGCTAACATATATAGAATACAAAGACACAAATACAGACATTAGACCATTCTTGCGTAGACCACCAAATAACCCACAAGTCGAAACAACAATAAAAACTATCAACACAGTCATACACAACAAAATAAATGAAAATACAACTATGGAAGAGTTACAACTACTGGTTTATATAGGAGGACTCACTACACTAAATATACACACTAGGCAGAGATCAGAACCAACCAACACACAGAAGAAACCCACAAAACCAGCATGGCAACACAGGCTACAGATCAAAATAGAAAAACTGAGAAAAGACATCGGACAGCTAACACAATTTATAAGAAATGAAATCTCGGAAAAAAAACGAAAAAGGTTAGGTAAAATCTCACAACAAGAAGCGACAGAGCAATTAGACGAAAAGAAGCAGAAATTACAAGCATTAGCCAAACGACTCAGAAGATACAAAAAAAGTGAAAATAGAAGGAAACAAAACCAAACATTCAACACAAACCAAAAGAAATTTTACCAGACAATAGATAACACACACATTAAAATAAACAAACCACCAAACATAACAGACATGGAACACTTCTGGAGCAACATATGGTCAAACCCGGTACAACATAACAGGCATGCACGGTGGATACAAGCAGAAACAGACACATACAAGATGATACCACAAATGCCTGAAGTGATAATTTTGCAACATGAAGTCACCCAAGCAATTAATTCTACTCACAATTGGAAAGCCCCTGGAAATGACAAAATAGCAAATTTCTGGTTAAAGAAGTTCACCTCAACACATTCACATCTAACTAAATTATTTAACAGTTACATTGCAGACCCATACACATTCCCTGATACACTTACACACGGAATAACATATCTGAAACCTAAAGATCAAGCAGACACAGCGAACCCAGCTAAATATCGCCCCATAACATGCCTACCAACAATATACAAAATATTAACTTCAGTCATTAAACAGAAATTAATGACACATACAACACAGAACAAAATTATAAATGAAGAACAAAAAGGCTGTTGCAAAGGAGCACGAGGATGTAAAGAGCAACTGATAATAGATGCAGAGGTGACATATGAAGCTAAAACTAAACAAAGGTCGCTACACTACGCATACATTGATTACCAAAAAGCTTTTGATAGTGTACCCCACTCATGGTTACTACAAATATTGGAAATATACAAAGTAGATCCTAAATTGATACAGTTCCTAAACATAGTAATGAAAAATTGGAAAACCACACTTAATATCCAAACAAATTCAAATAATATCACATCACAGCCAATACAGATTAAGCGTGGAATATACCAAGGAGACTCATTAAGTCCTTTCTGGTTCTGCCTTGCTCTGAACCCACTATCCAACATGCTAAATAATACAAATTATGGATACAATATTACTGGAACATACCCACACAAAATCACACATTTGCTATACATGGATGATCTAAAACTACTGGCAGCAACAAATCAACAACTCAACCAATTACTAAAGATAGCAGAAGGATTCAGCAATGATATAAGTATGGCTTTTGGAACAGACAAATGTAAGAAAAATAGCATAGTCAAGGGAAAACATACTAAACAAGAAGATTACATATTGGATAACCACAGCGACTGCATAGAAGCGATGGAAAAAACGGATGCCTATAAATATCTAGGATACAGACAAAAAATAGGAATAGATAATACAAATATCAAAGAAGAACTAAAAGAAAAATATAGACAAAGACTAACAAAAATACTGAAAACAGAGTTGACAGCAAGAAACAAGACAAAAGCTATAAATACCTATGCCATACCAATATTGACCTACTCATTTGGAGTAGTGAAATGGAGTAACACAGACCTAGAAGCACTCAATACACTAACACGATCACAATGCCACAAATATAGAATACATCACATACATTCAGCAACAGAAAGATTCACATTAAGCAGAAAGGAAGGAGGAAGGGGATTTATCGACATAAAAAACCTACATTATGGACAGGTAGACAATTTAAGAAAATTCTTTCTAGAACGACCAGAAACTAGCAAAATACATAAGGCAATCACTCATATAAATACATCGGCTACACCACTGCAATTTCATAACCACTTCTACAACCCTTTAGATCACATAACATCAACAGACATGAAGAAAGTAAATTGGAAAATGAAAACACTACATGGCAAGCACCCGTATCATCTAACACAGCCACACATCGATCAAGACGCATCCAACACATGGCTAAGAAAAGGCAATATATACAGTGAGACAGAAGGATTCACGATTGCAATACAGGATCAAACAATAAACACCAGGTATTACAGCAAGCATGTTATTAAAGATCCCAATACCACAACGGATAAATGCAGACTTTGTAAACAACAAATAGAAACAGTAGATCACATCACAAGCGGAAGTACAATACTAGCAAATACAGAATACCCCAGAAGACATGACAATGTCGCAAAAATAATACATCAACAGCTTACCTTACAACATAAACTTTTAAAACAACACATTCCTACATACAAGTATACACCACAAAATGTACTGGAGAATGATGAATACAAATTATACTGGAACAGAACCATTATAACAGATAAAACAACGCCACATATCAAACCTGACATCATACTCACCAATAAAAAGAAGAAATTAACACAACTAATCAAAATATCCATACCCAATACAACAAATATACAAAAGAAAACAGGAGAAAAAATTGAAAAATACATCCAACTGGCTGAGGAAGTCAAAGACATGTGGCATCAGGATAAAGTTGACATCATACCAATTATACTATCAACTACAGGAGTCATACCACACAATATCCACCAGTACATCAATGCAATACAGCTACATCCAAACATATATATACAGCTACAGAAATCCGTAATTATTGATACATGTTCAATTACCCGAAAGTTCCTAAATGCAATATAACACATACCGTACAGTTAAAAGTAAGTGACGCTTGATCAAGGTCCGCGTCACTCCATTTTTAACCGGACTTAACGTCTGAGAAAGTGAAGATAATAATAATAATAATTAATTACCCATGGAGGCCCAGGAAAAGAATAGGCTTCCGGTATGTTCTGCCAGTCGTTAAAGGCGACGAAAAGAACAAACCACTAATAGGGCTAATCCCCGTTATAGTGTGATTAGTTGGTTCAGGACAGAACTAATTAAGCCTCGGACAAGTGCTGTCATGGTCGAGGACGACACTTGAACCCTATGCCCGTCCACAATGGTAACGACACTGCTAGCCACACGGAAAATGATTTAAATCCAAATAGAGGTGTTTTGCAGGATATGCTTCCTGCAACCACCCAAGAAGGAAAACAAAGACAGAGGATGACATGGTCAGATGAAGTTAACCGACACCTCATTTTCTGTTATTACAAAGCAACAAACCTAGGAACCAACACAACTGGATACAGATCACAAGTATACACACCATTTATTACAGATACCCAGAATTAAAATTTTTAACAGAACAACAACTAGCTGATCAGATACGTGTAATAATAAAAAATAACAGGATACCCCAGTCAGAATTAAAAAACATCAAACAACAAGTACAACAAATATTGGAACAAAATAATGTGCAATCAGAAGAAGAAGAAAATACAGTAATGGACTCAAACACCCCAAAGCAAACAAACAAAGAACAACATGCTTCAATTAAACAATCAGAGGAAAACAAAATCTTAAGACAGCCACCAGAACAAGCACAAATAGAACATGAAGTGACACACATGTTAGATATAGAAGAAAAATTTCAGTTGACATATATAGAATACAAAGACACAAATACAGACATAGACCATTCCAATCCCGGGAGCGGAAAGACTTACCTTAGGGGGAAAAAAGGACGGGTATACACTCGCACACACACACATATCCATCCACACATATACAGACACAAGCAGACATCTCACAAGCAGACATATTTAAAGACAAATATGTCTGCTTGTGAGATGTCTGCTTGTGTCTGTATATGTGTGGATGGATATGTGTCTGTGTGCGAGTGTATACCCATCCTTTTTTCCCCCTAACGTATGTCTTTCCGCTCCCAGGATTGGAATGACTCCTTACCCTCTCCCTTAAAACCGACATCCTTTCGTCTTTCCCTCTCCTTCCCTTTTTCCTGATGAGGCAACAGTTTGTTGCGAAACCTTGAATTTTGTGTGTGTGTTTGTGTTTGTTTGTGTGTATATCGACCTGCCAGCGCTTTCGTTTGGTAAGTCACATCATCTTTGTTTTTAGATATATTTTTCCCACGTGGAATGTTTCCCTCTATTATATAAATTATTTAACAGTTACATTGCAGACCCATACACATTCCCTGATACTATTACACATGGAATAACTTATCTGAAACCTAAAGATCAAGCAGACACAGCAAACCCAGCAAAATATCGCCCAAAAACATGCCTACCAACAATATACAAAGTATTAACTTCAGTCATTACACAGAAATTAATGACACATAAAACACAGAACTGAATTATACACGAAGAACAAAAAGGCTGCTGCAAAGGAGCATGAGGATGTAAAGAGCAACTGATAATAGATACAGAGTTGACATATGAAGCTAAAACTAAACAAAGGTCGCTGCACTACGCATACATTGAATACCAAAAAGCTTTTGATAGTGAACCCCACTCATGGTTACTACAGATATTGGAAATATACAAAGTAGATCCTAAATTAATACAGTTCCTAAACATAGTAATGAAAAATTGGAAAACCACACTTAATATCCAAATAAATTCAGATAATATCACATCACAGCCAATACAGATTAAGTGTGGAATATACCAAGGAGACTCATTAAATCCTTTCTGGTTCTGCCTTGCTCTGAACCCACTATCCAACATGCTAAATAATACAAATTATGGATATAATATTACTGGAACAGACCCACACAAAATCACACATTTGCTATACATGGATGATCTAAACTACTGGCAGCAACAAATCAACAATTCAACCAATTACTAAAGATAACAGAAGTATTCAGCAATGATATAAATATGGCTTTTGGAACAGACAAATGTAAGAAAAAAAGCATTGTCAAGGGAAAACACACTAAACAAGAAGATTACATATTGGATAACCACAGCGACTGCACAGAAGCGATGGAAAAAACAGATGCCTATAAATAACTAGGATACAGACAAAAATAGGAATAGATAATACAAATATTAAGGAAGAACTAAAAGAAAAATATAGACAAAGACTAACAAAAATACTGAAAACAGAATTGACAGCAAGAAACAAGACAAAAGCTATAAATACTTATGCTATACCAATATTGACCTACTCATTTGGAGTACACTTACATGCTCACAATGTCACAAATATATGAGGGCGGTTCAGAAAGTAACCTCCGATTGGTCACAGTGCGGGTTGTGGGGGGAGTAGCGACGCCATCTGTGCGTTCACGCACTCAACAGGTCAGTCGGCATCAAGCCGTGGTCGAGTGAACGTCGTACCTGCGCTAGTTTAGTTTTTGTGGCAGTTTGAAATGTGTGCTGCAATAGAAAACCCCGCCAAATGTGAAGTGTGTGCTGTCATAAGGTTTTTTACAGCCAAAGGATATTCTGCAGCAGCTATTCATCGTGAGCTTTGTACCGTGTACGGACCAAGAGTTATGAGTGAAGGAGTTGTCCGTGAATGGGTACGTTTATTTAAAAGTGGACGAGAAAACGTTCATGATGAAGAGAGGAGTGGTAGGCCATCATTGGTGACTGACGAACTCGTTCAGACAGTTGATGCAAAAGTTTGTGAAAATCGACGTTTCTCAATGTCGGAGTTGTCTACTGGTTTTCCACAGATTTCTAAGACTCTCTTGTACGAGATAGTGACAGCAAGATTGGGTTACCGTAAGTTCTGTGCACGATGGGTGCCCAAAATTCTTACCGACCACCACAAAACTCAAAGAATGGCCTCTGCATTAGACTTTCTGTCACGTTATGAGGACGAAGGAGAACCATTGTTAAACAGAATCGTGATCGGTGACGAAACCTGGATTAAGTACGTGAACCCTGAGACAAAAGAACAATCAAAGATGTGGGCACATTCAAATTCGCCTACCAAACCAAGAAAAGCCTCGCAAGACTTTTCTGCCAGAAAACTGATGGCAACGGTGTTTTGAGATGCCAAAGGGGTGTTGTTGGTTGAATTCATGGAACGTGGTACGACCATTAATCAAGATGTGTACTGTGAAACAATAAAAAAGTTACGACGGGCTATACAGAACAAACGCCGTGGTATGCTGACTTCCGGTATCGTTTTTTTGCACGATAACGCCCGTCCTCACTCTGCTCGCAGAACAATGGCCCTTCTTGAGTCCTTCAAGTGGGACGTTATCAACCATCCACCTTGCAGCCCAGACCTGGCGCCAAGTGATTATCACCTCTTCATGCATTTGAAGAAATGGCTCGGGTCACAGCGGTTTGATGACGACGAAGAGCTCAAAGATGCGGTCACAGACTGGCTCCAGGCACAAGCGGGTGATTTTTATGCAGAAGGAATTTCAAAGCTTGTGAAGAGATACGATAAGTGCCTCAATCACTATGGAGACTATGTAGAAAAATAGTGCAAAGATGTAGTTGTAAGATGTATATATTAAAATATTTTTATTTAACTTGGTGTATTTTTTTAAATCAACCGGAGGTTACTTTCTGAACGGCCCTCGTAGAATACATCATATACATTCAGCAACAGAAAGATTCACATTAAGCAGAAAGGAAGGAGGAAGGGGATTTATCGACATAAAAAACCTACATTATCGACAGGTAGACAATTTAAGAAAATTCTTTATTGAACGAGCAGAAATTAGCAAAATACACAAAGCAATCACTCATATAAATACATCAGCTACACCATTGCAAATTCATAACCATTTCTACAACCCTTTAGATCACATAACATCAACAGATATGAAGAAAGTAAATTGGAAAAAGAAAACACTACATGGCAAGCACCCGTATTATCTAACACAGCCACACCTCGATCAAGACGCATCCAACACATGGCTAAGAAAAGGCAATATATACAGTGAGATGGAAGGATTCATGATTGCAATACAGGATCAAATAATAAACACCAGATATTACAGCAAGCATATTAATAAAGATCCCAATACCACAACAGATAAAATGCAGACTTCGCAAACAACAAATAGAAACTGTAGATCACATCACAAACGGATGTGCAATACTAGTAAATACAGGATACCACAGAAGACATGACAATGCAGCAAAAATAATACATCAACAACTTGCCACACAACATAAACCAATAAAAAACACTTTCCCACATACAAGTATGCACCACAAAATGTACTGGAGAATGATGAATACAAATAACAATGGAACAGAACCATTATAACAGATAAAACAACACCACATAACAAACCTGATATCATACTCACCAATAAAAAGAAGAAATTAACACAACTAATGGAAATAACCATACCCAAAAACAACAAATATACAGAAGAAAACAGAAGAAAAAAATTGAAAAATACATCCAACTGGCTGAGGAAGTCAAGGACATGTGGCATGAGGATAAAGTTGACATTATACCAATTATACTATCAACTACAGGAGTCATACCACACAATATACATCAGTAAATCAATGCAATACAGCTACATCCAAATGTATATATACTACTACAGAAATCTGTAATTATTAATACATGTTCAATTACCCAAATGTTCCTAAATGCAATGTAACATATACCATAACATATACCGTGCAGTTAAAAGGAAGTCACATTTGATCAAGGTCTGAGTCACTTTCCATTTTTAACCAGACATAACATCTGAGAAAGGAAAGAATAATAATAATAATAATAAATGATGTATAATTAATATGGAAAAAATTAAAGTATAGTATAATCGCATTATTAGTAAATGAACTGTGTGTATGAAATAGTGCTGTTCTTCCTTCACTTCCATCACTATATATATGTATATTTGTCATCTTCTGAAAGTTCTTACTTCTGTTAATCTTACGAAATAGGACCATGGACTTGCTCTCTTACATTTCAATTGTAGATGCAAGCAGCTGATTCCAAGGACACCAGTGCCTCTCAAGGTGAAGGAAATCCTCCCAACTTGGCTCCACTTCACTTCAATAAAAATACTTAATACTGTTATTAAGTCTTCTCTATTTCAGAATCACATCTAATACACAACACTTGTAGCATCTCATACTTTGAGCAATACATCTTGACCATCCTTCTACATATTAGAGACTGAAATAAAATAATGTAAAAAAAAAAAAAAAAAAGTGAATGATGTTGTTTGTTCATTTGTCTGCTCTTTGTATTCCTGACACCATTTACTTACCTTCCCAACTTCATCCTGCTTAAGGTATTTTCATGATATTACTCCATCTGCGATCTTGCTGTTGTATACTTTTCATTTGCTTACAAAACGTATGGTAATCATGTGGTTGTGTTGTACCTTGCCCTTATAACATTTTTAATTTCTTTATCTTGCTCTGTTAATTCACTAAATTCCTCAAAATCTTGTGGTCACCTTGGCATCTGCAACAACATCCTTTAATATAAATGATCCTGAAACTGAATTCTTGTAAATATAGACACCACCTAGCTAAACTATGGTGCAATTGTTTACGTGTTAAAAGAAACGACAGTTACTGATGATCACAGCAAACTTTGATATTTTTACCCCATAAAAATGATTCAAACTTTTTAAATGCCAATATTACAGCTACAATTTCCAAGTCTGACACAGAGCAAGATCTTTCTGCTTCTGATAATGTTCAACTAGCAAAACTTATGACCATGGGTACTTCTTCACCTTCTTCTCGCATCTGGACATCTGGAACAAACATGCCCCAGTCCCTGAGATGATGCATCTGTGCATAGACAAAAATTATTGGCAATGTAAGGGTTGCTAAGAATGTTTGCATAAATTAATGCCTGCTTAATATGATTTAATTCCTACTGACATTTATCATCCTGTACCCTAGGCCAGGATACTAGTCCTAAATAAGCTTTTACTTGTTTTTTATTCCTTGGAGCTGGACGATTACATATGGCATGACGTTTTTTCGGATCAGGTAATGCAGCTTGTTCTGACACAACATGTCCTAAAAATTTGACTTGTTCCTTACCAAAATTAGACATTCTTAAATTGGCTGTTACTCTGTAAACTGCCAATCGTTCAAGTACCTGTTCAGTGAGCCTGATATGTTCTAACCAAGCGGGTGTGGCTATTAGCATGTTGTCCACATAAAGAGTGACTTTGCTAAGCAATTCTGGTACTAAGGCTTTGTTCAGTGCCGATATAAACATGCCTGCACTCATGTTCAGTCCAAAAGATAGAACACAGAATTTATACCTCCTGCCACCACAAACAAATGCTGTATCTTATCGAATTTCTTTGTGGAGCTTTATTTGCCAGTAGGACACCTTGAGGTTGAGTATACTGAAGTATTTGTATTGTAATACTTTAAAAGCTATTTGTCCAAGATGTCTGGTCTCATGCACACTGTTACTAAAATCGTATTGATACCACTAGCATTGAGAACTAAACTTACAGACCCATCTGGTTTAATTACTGGTAATATAGGACTCCAATAGGGTGAAAATGAAGAGATATAATTTTCCATTTAATCATATGATGATCTTTTCCCTTACTGCCTCTTGTTTTGCCCATGGAATAGGATATTACATTACACAAAATATTTCATGTGGATAAACTTCAAATTTATATTCATAGTGTTTGATTACCCCAGGCTTCTTACAGAAAACATCTGCATACTTAAACAAAACTCTGAAAGTTCTTGTCATTGCATATCATTTAGCATCTGTGATTTACATAGTGTCTGCTCTACCATTTCGTTACTAACATCAGTGTTTGCTTCTCGTTCGGGATCAAATTTGTAAAATTCACATTTGGAAATGAATATTGTACTATTACATTTGAATCTCATGTGTTTTTGTTACTTTTATCAGGTGTTTTGTCTAAATCAACAGAAAAAATCTAATCCTTTACATAAAAGTGGCATTTACCATTACCTATGACAATCTGTGTTTCGTATGTTCTAAACGTGTCCATGCCAATATGACAACTATAAGCTTGTGAATTATAAGAAATTTGCACTTGTCTGTAAAATGTTCAGTTTGTAATGGAATAAGTGCCTGATGTGTCAGCAATTTAGTCTTACTGCGTGTAGCAGTTCGCACCTTGCAATTTTGGACAGGGTATTTTGGAAATCTGCCTCTCTTCTTCAATTCACAGAAAAATGATTTTGACATTTGATTTGTATATGAATTGTATCTAAAATTAACTGTGTGTCAATATTAAATATTTTCAGCTTAACAATTGGTTGCACTTTTTCTTCCTGCATTTTTCTTCCCGATTTTGACATTTCATTTGTATATGAATTGTATCTAAAATTAACTGTGTGCCAATATTACATATTTTCAGCTTAACTATTGGTTGTACTTTTTCTTCCTGCATATTATTCATTGTGTCTAACTCATGCCGATACAGATCATCCTTGACATCGCCACGTTTGTCAAATCTCATGAAACAAGTTTGTAGTTTTCCTTTGCCACCACTCCCAGAGAAGCCAAAAGCTGGTGCTTAACAACGACCTGTTGGGGTATCCCAACGACTTAGTGTGACTCAATTCATTACTTGGAGTGCCAGTTTGTGTTGTTGGCTGCTCATGAGGTTTCTTTGCGAGTGCTCGTCTTATTAGGAGAAACTGCTGTGCCGTTACTTAGCTGTCCGTAAGTTGGCTGTTGTACAGCCTAAGGAATGTCGTTGGTGCATGTCGGCCTCTGCTGTGGCTGACTGTTTCTGTTTGTATTCAGCGTACGGCCTTGTGATGGTGAATTGTAATTTGAACATGTATTGAAATTACTCCTGTTTTCAAAATTTCTTTTAAATCTTTTGTATTTTCCATTCCTGTATTCGTTACTTCTGTGTATGTAACTGTACTGTTGTGCATACCATCACTACAGTGTGTTTAGATCACATTCCATTGCCTGATATATGTAACTATTCAGTTGTGTCCGATTTTCTGTTGCTCTATTCAGAACAGGTCTTGCAGTGTCAGCCTCTGGCATTGTGACTAATTTTTCTCTAATGGGCCATGGTAACTGACTTTTCAAATTTTTAATATGTCTACCTGTGATATTGGGTTCATCCAGTAGTGTGTCTTGCTTAGGTATTGTTCAAAGTATTCGTGTAGACTACCTTGCTTGCCAATGAATGATGCGGGGTTGAAAACCTCGTGTCCGAGTCTGTCTTGTGCTGCCTCAGAGCAGTATTTGTCAAGGAAAGCTCATTCAAATTGTATGCAAGTGCTGCAATGTTTGGCCATTTCAGTTGCCCATGAAAGTACATAACCTTGTGTATATCCCACAACAAATCTGATTTTCTGTGTTTCTGTCCAGTTGATGGAAATACATGACGAAAAGCACTGATAAATACTACCCAATTCTTTCTTTAACCTTTGGTAGTGAATGTATGAAACTGTCGATGTCTCAGCAAACCTTCATCTGCAAAAGTTGTTGATAGACATGTGGCCTTTTCAGTCATATTTATGTTGTTATTGTAATTACCTGTAATTCTAGTTGGTAATTGCTCAGGTGTTGGAGTTGTGGTTAAGTTTACATGTTGCGCTATTCAACTGGTACCTGCTATATGACTTCATTTGTGGATAAATACCAACAGGTTGTGGTGTGCTCCCTATCTTGGGCATTATTTACATGCATATTGCGAGATCTGATAACATTTTCTTCTAAAAGATTGCAGATCCTACCTTCCATGGCATATAGGTTAGTGGTTAATGTTTACCTTGCTCACTATTTAATTTTATTTTATTTTTTCTGAATAGCTTGTTCTACTACATCTATGTATAACTTACAGTCGGTTACTAACTTTTGTGCAGACGTCTGTTAATTGGTAGGAACATTTTGTATGATATGATTCTTCTGTAGTTAGTAAATGTAACAAGTGTATTGTTAACTTTTAATACCTAAGTGTTCATGCACGATACAATTAATATAGAGACTAGAATTCACTCATGTGTGTAATATAGAAGACTCTAGGTAATCATTTAAATGTATCATTTGTTTTAGGATGAGAGTTTTAACTGTTAATTAATCAAATAATCATTTTAAACAATGCTGAGGATTGTTTGGGATTGTTAAGAAAGTATAACTAGTTACAGACATGTTGGCAATGTAGGTTAGTCTGGTTCTGGTTTTTGATCAATTAGCATGTAGCTGCTCCTTTTGTATTTCAAGTATTGTAGGATAATGCAGTAATACATTGATTTTGTCTTTAAAGTATAATAAAAATGATGCAACTTAACACAAGACTGAAATAAATTAACTCTCCAGTAGTTAACTTACAGTGACTGTCAATGTACTCAGGACGTCAACCACGGCAGATAGTGAGTAACTGTGAACAACCCCATTATTACGAGTAGTTAATGTTATAAGCTAGAGGTTCACCTTCATAGTTTGTTTATTTTGTTGAAAAACATGGCAAACTTTTTTACTTTATCTGTTGCTCTACTAGTCATGATGGTTATTAATAGAATCTACCTTCTGTTTTAACTCTGTAATGTTATTGTTAACTTCAGAAAGTACTTCAAACTTTGCTTGTCTTTTGTACCATTCAATATTTCGTCAATTTCAGAGTGAAAATTCTTGGCTAAGCCATTGAACTTCTGTGAGACTGTGACTCGCAAATACTTGTTTTTGTTCTCATTTCATTGTATTTAGATCTTATGTAACACTGTTGTTGGTGTTTTACTGTGTCCAAATCCTGTGTCAAATTATCAATTTCAGTATTCTTATCGCGTTCCGTATCGCTAAAATTTGTGTGCACATTATCTAATTTCATGTTTATGATAGGTAATAACAGCCATAGAAGTCCATCAGTTGTACTACTATGGGTACTTTCAGCTTTGTAACATGTTGTCTAGATTCATATTTGTATTGTTCTGTCTCATTCGTAAGCAGTATGTCACTCTGGGAGCTGCGTGACATTGTCTTGTCAATTGTAAACATTGTGTCATCAAGGTTATTCTGCTGTAGAGCGTCGCTATCATTTGTCACACCTGGGACACTCATCTCTAACCTACTTGAACTTTTGGCGGTAGACATGCATGGCACCTGAACTTCAATAGTTTGTTTGCACAATTCTATACCACCTCAGCCGAGTGCGTTTCCTTTATTGCTATCAACAATGGACATATATTTTTCTGCCATGTATGAATATGCAAAAATAAAAATTTCACAAAAAAAAATTAAAATTTAATACAGCAATTATTGCACTTAATTGCAATTTACATTATGTCAAAGCCTGTTCTACGTCTATTATGATATGCAAACTATTGTGTAGCAATTCTTTATGTTTTACTGACAAAATGTACCACACTGGAAAATTCCGGTAAATTTTCAACCATAATATTAAAGAAAGGGAATAATAAGGAAAAGCAATGTATCTACATCAAAAGAGGCACTACCAAGCCTAAGCATAGAAGCAACTTGCAAAGCCATCCTATCTTTGCTGCGCCAAACAAAATGGCTTACTATGGAAAATTTTACGTAACCTGGGTCCAATTCTTATTTCTGTCCAAAATTTTCTTCCTGTTTGCTTTACATGTTCCTTATTGTGATTCATGTAAACAGAAAATACAGATGATTAGTTTTTATGACAAAAAATAATGTTATAGAAATCTCTTTCTATAACAATAGTTAACAAACCCTACTTACAATTGGTGGCCTGACGTAGTGGCACTTATCTCACCAGTTTTATTATAACAATAATAGAAATGGAAAAAAGTAACAGATAGTACAATTGCATTATTAGTAAATGATGTGCGAGTACAAAATTGTGATAGTCTTCCTTCACTTTACCTTGCGTCCCTTTTTTTATTTATTTTTTATTTTAATTATGTCGTCTTGTGAAAGCTCTTATACTTCTGTTTATCTTACGAAATAGGACCGTGGACTTCCTCTCACATTTCAATTGTAGATGCAGGCAGGTGACTCCAAGCAGACCAGTGCCTCTCAAGATGAAGGAAATCCTCCCAACTTCACTCCATTTCAATTCAGTAAAAATAGTTAATGCTGTTATTAAGTCTTCTCTTACTCAGAATCACACATAATACAAAGCACTCATTGCACATCTTACTTTGAGCAATACATTGAAGCAGTCCTGCATATGAGAGATTAAAACAAAAAATGTACAACGAAGAGTGAATGATGTTTTTTGTTCTTTTGTCTGCTCCTTACTGACCACTCATAATTAATGGCTTTGCTGACGTACATAGTCAGTCCTTGCTTCTGTCATAATTGCCATTTTTTTTTTTTTTTTGTTCTTTAATAAATTCTAACTTTACCACATCCAGGGCATCTTTCACCATGTACCTACACACTGTTATCCTAACAAACTTTTGAAGGCATGAGCTCAACTCATTAAAGCTTATGAGCTTCAATGCAATCAGTCGAATGGTATACGAACAAACAGAAGAAAAACAAAGATGTATTCGTCTTTATAATAGTTGTATTTATGTATGAATGAAGTCAAAACTACAATATTATTCACAACAAAGTACTATAATACAAAGTACAATCATGCGAACTGATCCTTTCCACAACCTGCTCTCTTCACATCGCAGTTTGCTGCACTGATACTGAAAGTGTTCAGTTCTGTAGCAATGCTACTGGAATAAGCATATTTATTTATTTATTTATTTATTCCTTCAAATCCTATATGTATTGAATACATACAAGGATATTGGACATGGTTAGGTATTTACAAGATAAAATCTGTTTGTATTGCAAACCTAAGGACTAGATGTTGAAGTAATTTAGCAGAGATTCATACATACAACAAACATTACAGGCAACATACAAAGTAGCATATTCATAAATCATCTTTATTTTTGTTGTTTGGCGTTCATGTATTCTGTCAGACTGTAGAAGCAATGATCAATTAAATATGCCTTTACTTCAGCCTTAAAACTACAGAGTTTACCTATTGATTTAATACGGTTAGGTAGATTATTGAAAATCTTTATCCCAGTATGTAGTGTGCCTTTTTGGTACAAAGTTGTTCTCACCTGTTTCAGATGAAGATCAGATTTTTGCCTTGTATTGTGTGCATGAATATCTTCATTTTTTAATAAGATATCTGGGTGTTTATCAATATAGTGTTTGACGAAAACTGATGTTTCATTGATAAAATTGCAAGGAAGAGGAAGAACTGACAGTTTTTAGAATATGGGTCTGCATTATTTCGTATTGTTTAACCCTTCAATAATTCTTAGTATTCTCTTTTGCATCCTGAAAAGTTTAATATTTGTTGTTGTATTGCCCCAGAAGATTATGCCATATTTAATTACAGAATGCACATAGGAGTAGTATACATTTAACAGGCTGACTTTGCTGCAACAAGTTTTTAAGATCCGTATCATGTAACAGGTTTTGCTTGGTTTTCTTTGCAAATATTCAATGTGTACCTCCCATTTTGTGTTGTTCAGGAGCCAGAGTCCCAGAAATTTAGTGCTGTTGACACTTTCAAGAACTCTGTCCCTAAGTTCTATTTCTATGTTTGGGTGATGTCTTCCTTTTACATTATAGAAGTTCAGTGCTACTGTCTTTTCTTTGTTTATTATTAGCTTGTTGTAGCTGAACCACTATTCTACACTGTTCATTGTTTGGATAGCTGAGTATTTTAGTTTTTCTTCTGTTATACCACTAATAAGGAAGCTTGTATCATCTGCAAATTGGAGGGTAGTTTGGCAATACTTGTTGTACATAAGATCATTGACATAGAGGAGAAACAGGATGGGACCTAATACTGATCCTTGAGTGACGCCATATTTCACATTTTCATATCCTGAATAGTAGTAGCTGATTTTGATATGGTCAGAATATTGCACTTCAACCACCTGTTTGCGACTACATAGGTGTGGATACACCTCTAATTCCTAATTGGTCAAGCTTCTGCAGTAGGGCATTATGGCCAATGACATCAAAACCTTTAGATAAATCAAGACATATGCCTATCACAAACTCACTTGCATCCAGTTTAGTATAGATTTCATTAAGAAATTCAAATATTGCACTTTCAGTTGAATAGCCTTTCCTGAAGCCAATGTGTGAAGGGGAGAGAATTTTATTTTTATTGAGAAATCAGGCAATTGCTTATAAAAAATTTTCTAAAATTTTTAAAATACAGGCAGTAGGGCTATTGGTCTAATTTGAAACACATTCCGGATTTCCTTTTTTTGAAGAGTGGTTTCAGTTTTGCTGTTTTTTAAGCATGAAGGGAAGGTTCCTGATGCCAGTGAGCTGTTGCAGAAGTGTGTCAAGGGCTCAGCTAAGGCAAGACAGCATTCTTTTTAATAATTGCATCTGGTATTCCATCGATTCCACATGAGTACCCTGTTTTCAAGGTTTTCATAACTGATAAAATTTCTTCAGTAATTGTGGATGAAAGGAACAAAGATGTAGACACATTTCTCACACTATTGCATGATGGAGGTGATATTTTGTTGTGTTCTTCCAGTCCACTCACCAACTGTTCACTTATGCTTGCAAAATATTTGTTGAAGGTCCCTGCAATTTCTGTTGGGCAAGAAATCATTTGCCCTTCATAACAAAAGTTCATATTTTTATATTGTTTAGTTTCACTTGTTTGATTTTTTATAACTTCACATATAGCTTTAGATTTGATTTTGAATTTTCAATGTATTTGTCATTTGCCATTGTTTTAGCTTTCCTTACTACATTTTTGAGGATCCTCTTGTAATTGTTCAGGTACAAATGAAATTCAGGAGGCACATTCTGTGTCTTTGCTATCTTGTGTAATGTTCTTTTCTCTGCACAAGATATTCTAATACCTGTCGTAATCCATTTGTTCTTTTTGAAGTTAGGTTGACTTTTTTTTAAATTTAATTTTATTTTATTTTATTTTATTTTTTATAGAAATGCAGCTTCAAAGTATGACATGAAGATTTCCATGAGTTTTTCAAACTTTTTGTTAGTATTTTCACAAATATACACTTCATATCAAGTTTGTTCACTTAGTCTCTGTATAAAAAGGTTTATTTGTTTGTTAGTGAATTCCCTTGCTCTTCTTTTACAAGTTCTTCTTTCTCAGTTGTTTCATTTGGGGTGTGCAAAGCAAACTGTGCATAGTGATCACTGAAGCCAGTATTAAGATTTCCGGAACAGAAATTGTGATTTACATTTGTGTTTATTAATATCTGATCAATTGTTGAGCTAGTTGTTGGTGTAACTCTTGTAGGAGAGTCTATGGTGCCTTTTACGTTATACCTTTCCAAGAGGGTCATCAAGCTTTGCTGGTCTTTTGAGATTTCTTGAAAATCAGTATTAAAATCTCCACATATGATCACTGTTTTGTTGAAGTTTTTTATAGTATTTAAAGCTGCTTCTAGTTGATGACAGAAATCATTTAAGTTCCCATCCGGGCTCTTATATACACAGATGATTATTGATTTTAATGCAGAGTATTCAACTGCGGATACTTCAAAAACTTTTTCTTCAGCTAACAGTTAAATGGGTTTTATGTTACAATAATCAATGCCACTTTTAACAAATATACATGACCTTCCATGACTGGATGTAATTCTAAAGAATGATGATGATGAAAGATTGAAGTCTGCAAGTTTTGTGACTGACATTGCATCTTTAGGCAGCCAGAGTTCAGTTACACATGTTACTGAAATGTTTTGTAGCTCATCAGTACATAAAATTTCAACTTCACTTAATTTCTTTAGCAATGATTGGACATTTTGATGAACCAGCATGAAATTAAAGGATTTGTTAGGCTTTGGCATATTTAATTGATCATTTACCTTTGCCTTGTCAATAAAAAATCATTCAGGTGTGCTGGAAGTACTGCTTTCCTTTTCCCGGCTGCACCTATTCTTCTATTATCATCTGCAACAGAGTTTTCTACTGTGTCTGGCTCTCCTGGTAGTCGTTCAGCTGCTGATCCTATTGTTGATAATATTGCTGCTGGTGTTAGAGCTGGGTCTGCAATTGGTAGAGCTGTTACTGCATTCATTGTTGTTGCTGTGCCTGAATATTGGAGGCACCTTGTTCCTTCTTTTGTTATTGATGTTGGTGAGTGAGGTCTTGCTGGCGTTGTTTCCTTCGAATATTTGGGGGGCCAATCCAGGATGATTTTACTTTTGAGTTTTTGATGCCTCTTGATAATTTCTTCAATTTTTCTGACAAGCATTGTTTTCCCCACGTTGTTAACGTGCAATCCATGTAATGTGTGGAATATGCGTCCAATATTGTTAACATTTACGAGTTCTACATTTCTGAAATGTTTGCGAAGTGATGAAATTTGTTGGTTGGCATTGATTATTTCTTTATTTATGCATGACCAAGACGGTAAGTCATGCCGATGTGGGATATTCAGCACTAAAACATTTGTGTGTATCAACTGTCCTAAGCACCTTTTTAGTTCTTTTTTGCTTTGTGTGTTTCGTTTTTATATACGTCATTTGACCCACCAATTAGCGCAATAAAGTCTTCAGTCAGCAAAGTCTGTGGATCGTACATGATTGCAAACTTCCGACATAGAAGCACCAGGCTTTATGTAAGTGATTGTTTGTACACTGGACTGACCATTCAGAAGGTGAACAAATCCACGACCATGACTGTCTACCATCACAACTGTTTTCTTCGTTTAGGTTTCTCTGCATGTTTAGAAGGCCCACCGGCGTTATGGCCAAACAATTTTGTATCAGCGCTGGACAAAAACTTTATATTTAGGTTACGCAAGTGTTCAGGTCTTTCATTTCCTTTCATAACAGTAATCGAGTTGTTAGGAATTCTTTTGGATGTATCACTCCGCATATTTGTAGTTACGTATCGAGCTCGGAAGTTAGTTTAATCACATGCACAATGTTTCTTATCTTGCTCAGTTGATTGCACACTGAACCTGCTTGTAAACGCGATATTAGGCTCGTACAGTAAGCTTCGTTGAAAATGAGGGACTCTGTTTTTCACTTTGCCTGGAATTTCGTGGTTACTGTGAGGCAAGTTTGATGTAGGTTCACACTTCCCGGACGTAAGTTTTTTTAGTTCGCTCATCAGAGTATTAATGGTTAGTTGCAGACTACTTACACGACCATTTAACTTCCTGATTTCATCACTACAATTCATGCACACGCTGATTTTATTGGTGTAATTTTCACTTTTTTTCGCATGAACACTATACATATCAACACTAGCCGCCATCTTCAACATATCACTTCACTTCTTAATAATTTAAGATGGATTCTGAGGCCTTTCAGCAGTTCTTAAGAGAACTATGGAAGGAAAACAGGGAATGGAAAACAGAGATTAATGAATACAGATCTAGGTTTGATGAGCATTTATCTGACAGTAATCAGCCATTTCCTACTCAGATGTCTGAGCAGATGATATACCTTACAGAACAAATGTCTAGCTTTGAGAAACATTTGACTAATGATAATCAAGGTCTTTCTGTTCAGATGTCTCAGCCGATTAGTGAACAAATGACTACCCATAATCTCTGGTGGAACAGCTTATGGTGCAAATCACTGAGCAAGTAATCACACGATTATAGGAAAAATTAGGTAATAGTAATCCTCTTAAGTCCGAACTGTCTGAACAAAAAAAGGATTGTCACTTATTTAAAGTTTCCAGCTTTCTCTTCTTGCTACCTTTTGACTGAGTGCCTGGTGTGTGTGTGTGTGTGTGTGTGTGTGTGTGTGTGTGTGTGTGTGTGTGTGTTTTATTACACCAGTAACAAATTTGTTGAAACACAGAATAATTTTCAGAATGTTTTCAATCATTTGATGGTCGCACAAATTAGGCTGCTCAAAATTTGATGACAAATTACACAATATCAATCCCTCAGTGCTTGTGTTTGGCTATACTCCTGCAATATGGGATTTTCAGGTTAAAAATGAACAAGTTTGAAAAAGTGATATAGCTGTAGCCTACATAACAACCTTAATAACAAATGACCATATGTCAAGTAGGCTACTTCTATCTGAGTACCTTATATGTGTAACAAACTCCTCGTCATTCATTACTTTGTGAAAAACTAGACTATTCTAGCAAACATTGCATTTCAGTTTTCTTGCAGCCACTGAGGTACATGATCAATGGTAAGTAGCTGTTAACACCATTAGTGTCAAAATCTGATACACCGGGAGAGGCAGAACAGTGAGAAAATAGTGTGTATCCCTTCTATGGTTATGAAACACAGAAATAATTTACTTTGGATGTTCTAACTATCACAGATTTCTTCACGATCTTCAAAAATGTAGAAAATCAGTTTTTTCTTTGCTTAAAGTATTTGCCTGATTGATACATGCCAATGTGACGCAGCCAAATGTCTGCTTTCCAAAGTCGTCTTCAAGAAGATCAGTGTGAAATTTTCCAGGCTAAGTGGATTTCACATACATAATATTTGTAATCTAAAACCTGGAACATGTACACAACTTCAGAGCAGATAATGTTTCTTTTGTAAAGACTGACACGCCTCTTGCCAACCCCTACCATTTATCAAGATGAGCCAGAAAGTGTTTTTGAGGTAATGAGCTGCTCATCTGTATTTAACAATGCAAAATCCAGGATGGTATATTGACAATTTTATGAAAAGGATGTTGCTACTCACCTTATAGTAGAGATGAGTGGTGCAGTTAGGAGGTTAGACTGGGAGCAGGGCAGGGTGGGGCAGGGGCGGGGGCGGGGGCAACAGAAAAGGAGAAGAAAGAAGACTGTGCGTACTTGTGGAAGAGTGCTGTTTAATGCTGTAGTGGGAACTGGAAAGGAGATAGGAGGGTAAGGATATTCTATGGTGACATGACAACCAACAAGCTGTCTGCATGAATGGCACCAACAAACTATGGCCAAGAAACAGCTGGACCACTCAGTTGTGAGCATGCGGCCAACAGAACCTCTTTCATTTCAAGGACTGCTTCACAGTCTCTGCCAGTGGATTCTACTCACCAATACCAGCTTTTCATAATTTCATGGGTGAGAACTCTTCCTGCAACATCTCTTGTGTCTCTGTAACCCTTCTAGCCTCATCTTGGGTCAGTCACGTAAAATGTTAACATCTGTCTTTGTGAAAATTCTTTTAGTATTCACCACAGTAACATTTTTGTTTATGAAGTTCATGCTTGCTAATCATTTTATCAGCGTGTAATCATCGTCAGTTTCAGTTTCAAAAGAATCTATATTTACGGGTCACAGCAATAATGAGCCATCCACATTAGCTACATTGTCTCCTATCACAAGGAGTGTGTAGTCTCAGTTGCACCTAGCTTCTTGATTGCAATAGATCTGGATCCTGTCAGGAAAATAATTTACTCAGACAGAGAAAGATACCAATGCTGCTTCTCTTGGCATACACAGTAGCTTATTTTCTTTCTTTATTTATTTATTTTCCATTGGATCTGTACACAACATACATTTTATGGATAAAGTCAAATATGTATCGCAAGAATTGAAGTAGTATAATTTGCTTAATAACTAGCATTTAGCAAATTATGAGTGTATACGTCAATATTTGAGTACCATACCATATCTTAATTACGAATTTGCTAACATCATCTGAAAGATCTTTCAAACTGTCTCTTGATACCTATCTTTGCAACCTGTTGTAAACATAATGTATTCAGACCTTAGTAGCACTTGCCTCTCAAATTTAATACTTCCCTTTCCATGAAGGCATTGGTGCATTAGCCAGGAATGTACAGTATTGGCCAAAAATACGATTTTCGTACCACTACATTGTTGGAAAATTACTCCATTACACGATTCAAGATTGAGAGCTCTCCATGTATCCAATTCAGGGTAGCACAGGGAATGGAGTTTTTGACACTGGGTCTTTGGGGCAAGAACCAGACATGTCAATAGCTTGCACTGTCACTGGAACAAACAGAAGCCATTCTGGCATGTGAAATACGTCCAAGGAGTTCACTGTGGTTGATGTTACACAAGATGTAATTTTACACTTCTCCTCTCCCTCACAACTGCTGTATCAACTTAACACTAAGATGGCTGATAACGAGAAGTTTACTTCTCCAAAATAAAGGCTCTGTAAGTACTCCATTGCAAATAAGCATGTAGTTTGCTGTAGTGCATCATTATGACAACCTGTCAATCACGATTTCATCAATCAGGAAGCCTCAGCTACATTGCTTGAGAAGGACGTTCAGGAAGTGCCTCTGCTAGTTAAATCTAACAGGAACAGATCACGAGGCTGGACAAGAACTTGCCAGCATCAGACATGGATTATATGACAAGGTCATCTGTGACAACAGTTACACATGCTACTTACAGTTTGTCAGAAAGAGAAGCATAATGAACTTGTGTACCATACATACATACATACGATTCACTGGGGTACCAATTCTTTTTAAGTCACATACTGCTCATAATATCCAGTAAGCTTTCAAGTGCCAATAGTTGTTTGTTTTAGTTACTTTCATTTTTGAACATTTTATAGGAGAAATGTGCCCGGCATGGCTTTAGGAATTTTAGATCTACCAGAACAACAACAGCTGTCTGTTTAGTTTTTGTAACTAAGGCACTAGGTTTGTGGCATATTTCTTGACTATTCAGTGGCCACTGTGTGTGCCACAACATATACTACTAGATATTCTCCTTGACTGTGTACTGGGGAAAGGGGCTGGTATAAAATATCCATGGAAAATGAACATGTGTGGAAAGAAAAGTGAACAGCACTATTACAAGTATCTATTCAAATTTTTAATTTATTTAAACAGTGGAAATTCTAGGTCAGATTATAAACATTATTATGGAAAGGATACATTGGTACTCACTGTGAAGGTGAACTATTGACAACCAGACAGACATGATGGATAGACTGACGTATCAGCTTTCAGCCAAAACCTCCTTCACAAAAGACAGCCAAGTCCATATTACACAATGTGCCTAAACCGTAGACGTGTGCACCAACGCCCCAAGTGTGCCTATCTGTAACCAGAGGCAGGTTCAAAAAGACCCATTACACCATCCACGTGAGATATACCTGGTGTGCATGGGCAGTAAACAATGGTAACACATGAAACGTGAACAGAACTGTCTTATCTCTTGTAGTCATTCGTTCTACTGCACAAAACAAAAATGGTTCAAATGGCTCTGAGCACTATGCAACTTAACTTCTGAGGTCATCAGTCGCCTAGAACTTAGAACTAATTAAACCTAACTAACCTAGGGACATCACACACATCCATGCCCGAGGCAGGATTCGAACCTGCGACCGTAGCGGTCACGCGGTTCCAGACTGAAGCACCTTTAACCGCACGGCCACACCGGCCGGCCGCTGCACAAAACAAAGGTGGATTGTGTGACGTATTGGAATGTCATCCGTTTCAATTATTCATAAGAAAATGAATATCATTACTTATTAAGTAACTGTTATTCTCTTATGTAAGTTACTGCTGTTCTGAATGAAAGACTCCACAGTTAGTTTTATATTATGACACTCAGTTGCACAGGTATATGTATTTATACAACATTTTGCACATGAAATACCCATATGTGTTTAGAGCTATTGCCCTGGTAGTGACAGTAAATCTTCGGATTAGAGCAGAATGACGACAAAAATAAAAAGCCAGACATCATTGAGTTCGATCCTGGCTGAAAAGAAGGGATAGAGGCAGGAGATTATATTCGCTGCTTAGGAAAGAACTGAGGGTCGAAGAGCCACATGAATTTCAGGGCTTCGTGAGGATGGACCTGGCCTGTTTCGAGAAGCTGCTGTCTATAATAGAAGATGGAATTACCAAGTGTGACAGTCACAAGGAAGGCTGTCTCATATTCTCGAAAATAAGAATTAAACCATATGTTTATACATTTCGTGATTATAGTAACCTAAATCACGAATAAAATACCGGTAAATGTCCTGTTGTGTTGCAGGCTGGATTTAACATTATGTTTACTGGCGACTGGGGAAGCATAAGCGTCTAGTTTTTAGCCACAGAATAGCACAGCATACTATTTCAAAAGTTGTTGCGGATATATGCACTGCAAATTGCAACACTTTAAAGAACCAGTACTTAAAGGTGTACTTGTGCTATTCTTCCACGTTTGGACTATGTATGTGTGGGTGCTACTCAGTTTCGAAGTCACCTGTCACACTAGGTGAAACTGCAATGACTTTCTCCCTTTCACTGCCAGTTACTTTTTTCTGGCATGCTGAAATTTAGGACGAGATGCAACCAAATCAAATATGAACTTTCATTAGATAACGCATTACAATACAAATCGAAAAATCACCATGTAACATTACACACATACTACTCTGAAAGAAATGATTTTCTACTACCTTATTAGGATACAGTGGGTCATGCATACACCTTTCCTCACTGTATGCCTGATTTAGGACACTTAATGCCTCTTTGCTCCATTTCATTTCTAGAATACGAAGCTATCAACAGAAAAAACCCTTTCACAAACAGCATGTATGAAAGAGTCTACTGCAAAAAAGTTCAGAGATAGCAATCATGTGTACACACGTCTACTTTGGTGAATGAGTGCATATTTTTCTTTTCTGATGAATGCTTTGACTGAAAGCTTATATGTAGTAGTCTTTTCATCGTGCCTGCCTGGAAATCAGTTTGTCATTTTTATAGTGAATAGCAATCTATCATTTCCATAATAATTTTGAATTTCTTTCATTCCTTGTCTTACACATCTGGCGGTGTAGGACGAAAATGAAGAGCAAATCTCCCAGTCATGGAGTGAGTCAGTATATCAAATTGACATCCGGAAATTAGTGATGGACAATTAAAATGTACCCTAATTCTATCTATGCAACATTCTGCTTTTCTATATTAGCTCAATCAACATTGTAACACAAGAATCAGTTTAATCACTTTTCAGTAATTTCGCAAGAATGTGTGAGAGTATTTTACCCACTACCTTCCTTTTTTACATGCAAATGATGTGCCTCAAAGTAGGTGGAAATGCTTCATTTCTTGTAATTACAGTTTAACAGCCAACTTACACTCAAAACATTCTCAAAATATGAAACTGGGAACAGTCACTTCAATAATATTTATCTTTTAAAAAATATTAACATATCCACATGTAAACAAATACATGCTACCAAAACAATTTGAAAAGTTGTTTTGAACTAAAAGAATTCCAGGGTGTGGTTATGGATATGTACTTGAGATGCGACAATAATAAATAACATCTGCCGTGAATTGAGTTCAATAACGTTTCTGATGACAAAATGTCACTACAGCATACACATGGATGCTACCAACAGCGCGCCATGGGCTACTTGATTCACAACTATTTTATGGTATTGTGGCCTGTGGAAATTCTGCAAATACACACATACAAATGTAAGTGAAGGTAAAAAAGAAAGCAGTAAGATATACTAAAATATGACTTCTTAAATATTCTTACAGACAGATTTATGGAACTAAACATTAAGGCTAAAGGGCACTTTCAGTGTCAGCAGCTCCCGCAATGCATGCAGATGTTGGCAAATTGTGAATGTCGGTCTGAGCCAAACAGGTGATTGTATTCAAGAGCCAATGAGAAGGGTTTCCTTCAGTGGAACACACAAATTAATTACATTTCTTTTTGATATGCAGAGCACCAGAGTAATTTTTGCTTATCTGGTTATTAGGAATTGCAGATTTGGTTAATGTTTCATGTACTTTGTTAAGAAGAAAGTGCTGACAGACTGACCAGTAGCATAGCCCGAGGCCTATGTTACATTTAAATGTAATACTTTGGTTGAGTTACCGAGAGCCAACAAGTCAACAAGAAAATGTGCGAGTTCTAATAGGTTGACATGTAGTGCAGCTGGAGAGAGATGTTCATCATTGCAATAATGTACTGGCACTTCTTATTTCTGATTTTGCCTCAAATTCTGACACCTTCGTCAAATTCTAATCTAATGGAACAAAAACCAGCTAACTTCACTGACAAACTATTAAATATAGGTATGAGCATTCAGGTTAGTTACTGACAAGTGACTCCTGATTCATCAGATTCAGTTCTCAATGCTTGTCAAGATAGTTATTACTAACATCAGAACACAATGCTAAGGCCACCAACAACCTAAATGCAATTTTACTAAAGAATAAACAGTATAATCACTGCACTTAAAGGAAACCAATATTTATGTAAAAACTAAGTGTGCTGCATTATTAAACACATACTTATGATTTTAACACAAGGGAAACTTGTAATCATGCTGAAGCACATCTGCTAAAATTGATCAACAGAAACCATAAATCTAACATGCTTCCTACACAGTAATCTGCCATTGGACATACATATGAAACAAAATATGGCTGTTTTCAAAGAAAATCTTTAATTCAGTGTGTAACAGTACCTGGAAGCTAAACATTATGTAACATACAGATAATCACTTCTTTTATTTATATATTCATGTAACTGTAATTCTGAACTACATTTGAACTACATTTAGTCATGATGTGTGAAGCATCATTATTTGCAAGACAAAAATGATAATACTAATCGTGGGCAAAAATCAACATCATATTAATTTAATTCTTACCGTATGTGTTCAGGATTAACATCCTTCGTCAGTACTTCCCTTTCACATGTGCATTAGATAAGGTGGCAAAAATCCCTCATGATGTATAGATTCAGCCACATCCTCTCTGCTTCAGTGTGGGTGGAGAATCCAAAATCCTTTTTACACCGACAGATGCCACATTTTAACTGCAACATTACACTTGTTACTTCAACTGCCATCAAATCAGTAACTACCAATAACTATACCTTATGTTTCACTTTTTATATAATTCCATAATCCTGGGGGACAGGATATGGCTGAAGCAAATTACTGACTGTAATTTTGATATGTCTAACATGTGGAAAAGATAGCACTAATATGTTTGGGTGAGTATTCTGTGCCATTTGAATTTGGAGGATATACACTCTGCTAACTGTATTTAATGTGGCACACTTACTGGCAACAGTCTGCCATAGCAGCACACTATTTACAGCAGAATATGACAGCAGGTGATCGCAAGACTATTACTAGGCTAAAGGCTGTCTAAAACAAAACCATCCCGACTAAAGTTTTATGATACGAGTTTGGTAGCATTTTAAAACAGTGACAATTTCTGGCATGTTCTATGTAACATTCATTCACTAGGTCAATGTATTTGATTTCAGCCTGATTTAGTTTCCAGTCCACATTTATTTTGGGCACCCTGTGTATCCTCACATACTGCATAAGCATCAGTACTAAAACATTTTATTAGCCATCCATCATGCAGTCTGTAATGAAGCAGGACACATTTTAAGAATGACCAGGCCCTTTTTAGTACATGTTTTATCTCACAATTTCTTGATAAAACTAGCAACCACTTATCAGTTGTAGTCTTAAAAAAACTATAACTTGAAGACAGAGCAATTTACTGAATGCTAATGTCTCCCATCCATTAACTCATTCACGTTAATGATGATTATAGGCTTTTCATATGACACGAGACACATTGTACATGATACATTAATGTAACATCACCATGCAGTGTAGATAATAAATTATTAATGAAGTGCAAAGAGGTAATGTGTACTAAATTTATGAATCCCACTGGTATCTCAGATCAGTCTCAAACACTGTCTCACTGTGGTGGAGCGGAATTGGAGGTATTAAGCTACGAAGGAGAAGCAGCAACTACTCGTTCAGTTAAACAGCCATATATCAAATAAGACTAATATAGGTATTGTCAGTGACCAGCGTTGAGTTGACAATCCCACCACCCTCAGTACAGGTTTAGAACAGTGTGGCAGAATGATAAAACTGCCCCTCTGTTTCTCGAGTTCCAAGCTCTCAGTGGTATATGCACTCACACCAACAATAATGGTCATGTATCAAATGGGCCCAGTAAGCTGCAACATCAGCAGTATAATCACATCTGCCAGTCACTGACTAGCCTGTCACAACTATCTCCTTTTATATCTCATGTCCCACTTCTGAAATATGGGTTGCTTGTTAAAATGGTCTTTTCACATTTACACCTCATCCCGAGTCCCAATGTCTGAATTATCAGTGCCTAACTTGAAATGTCACTTTCTAGTTCAGTTATTTTACTGAAATAATAGGGGTACTGTTAGATGAGCAAATATCAATGATGCATTGAACACAATTATACTCTACCCGTGGAACACCGGTGCCCATGGATTTAAGTTGGACACGGGATAAAGGTCCACAGGATGTGGACCTGTCTCGCTGAGTGCACTGTAAAGACATAAAAGTTGCTGATATTAATTTGAGACAGTTTATCAACAGAAAATTCTATTTGGCAGTTGACACACTACAATTACATTTGAAGACTAGCACAGCATCTAGTATGAGTACTAGGTGGAAAAGAAGAGATGTAATTATATCAAACATGAGTATACCGTACCTCACGAAAATTGGCGCCTCTGGATTCAGGAAATATTTTTGTGTCTCTCTTGCACTGCAATTGAAATATTTGTGTTACATTAGGAAGTATCATTACAGTCAAAATGGTGAAATGAACATATTTTAACATACAATCAAGCAACTACTTACATCTGTAATAGGGAAACAAAGATAGCAACGTCAAGATAAATATAATAGCAATTCACACCATTGTCTCACATGCCATAGGATTTCAACAGTTGGACAGATACAGGTAGTTATAAAAATCGATACATCGTCGATGCATGAATATAGACAAATACAACTTCAGATTGTATGCAGACATTTCCTGCACCATTCATTATGATGATAAGATAGCTGTAATGATTTCTGAGCATGAAGCTGTGTCATCAGTTCTTGGACGTGAATAAGGAATACTTCAACAGATAAGCATGGATTCAACTATTACATTTGATAAGGGAAGCTAACCACCATCTCACAATTCATTTTCTCCCAGATCAGCTGATTTTTGTCTACACAAGCAATTCCATGATTTGGAAAAATATCTATGCTGAGGGTCACACAAAATTGGACACAAACAAACCATTACATTTGTGGGATCATTCCTTGGTAACAGCCTCAATTGTGCTGACCACAATAGGAATGAAACTAAATTAAGAGTGGGCAGACAGTATCACTCTAGGCACAATACATGGCACACCAACCAATACAAATATAAAATTACACAAATCCACAGTGTCTGTTCCTTCAGACATGTTCAAAAGAACACACACCACACAGTCATAACTGATTTGCCTCAATGGGCAATAGATCCACCACATTCAGTGTCCTATCCCCTTCAGGAATCAAAAAGTAGTGAGCATGGAGGAAATGAACAGGGACTGTAGACAGGTGGCACAAGGTAGGAAGAGGTGTGCCAAGATAGCTGCAATAAACATTGTGTCTGGGTGGCGCTGTGGTTCCCAACTTCAAATCCCAGGCCAGCACTCACATTCACTCATCGCCATTGAAACTGCGTAGAGTCCTGATGCAGCACATTTCAATATTCCTTTCCCTCCCTTTCTCCCCTCTCCTTCAATTTACATAATAAACATAAAAGATATTGAATGACTCCATAAAATGAAGTTTGCCGATATAAGTGTGGTGTCACCGCCAGACACCACACTTGCTAGGTGGTAGCCTTTAAATCGGCCGCGGTCCGTTAGTATACGTCGGACCCGCATTTCGCCACTGTCAGTGATTGCAGACCGAGCGCCACCACACGGCATGTCTAGAGAGACGTCCTAGCACTCGCACCAGTTGTACAGCCGACTTTGCTAGCGATGCTACACTGACAATTACGCTCTCATTTGCCGAGACGATAGTTAGCATAGCCTTCAGCTACATCATTTGCTACAACCTAGCAAGGAGCCATTACCAGTTTATATTGAGATGGAAATTATGTAGAGTCAAGAGAGATGTTCACCATTTGTGGATTAAAGTTAAGTATTCTACCAGTTACCTCCTGTTTTGCTAGTCTTATTTCTCTGACCTGTTCCAGACCTCAAGCCAGTCTGCGTGTAATTAAACGCATGCATTTCGGCCTCCTCTAGCAACACGGTGTTGGCTCTTCTGCCAACACAGCAATAAGCACGAGGATTAGAGGACACACAGCCACAAAACAGGCTATTTGTCCAGGAAAACAGTTTACCTTAATATTGAAATTCAAAACAAATGAAGAGCAGTTGAGGGCTGTTTTGTACTCATAAAAACCACTATTGTGCTAGTTTGATCCCATTTCCTACGACACTGGAAAAGTCTACCGGTAAGTAGGTTACACAAGTGAAAGCAGTTTATGCATACATTAATACTGCAAATAACACTTAATTCATGAAGTGTGCCCATTGCACATTTAATAAAATTACATATTTTCGAATGCTGCAAATCTGACGTGAGTGATGTATAATTTTCTTCTTTGCCTGGTAAAGTGGTGGTGATACGTTTTTTTGAATATACTGTGCTTCCCTTCTACTTTTATTTTCTGTAATGTAGGTACATGGTAAAGGAGGAATACCAGAAATCTTTTTCATAGTTTTACACAAGAGTAGGTTTTCATCCAAACATGATTCTGCCTGCCTTTGTTTTGCAGTTTGAATGTGTTCATAGCTGCTTTCACGTTTCACAAAAGTGACCCCATATTAAAGGTGAAAATGAAAGTAGAAACTGTATGCATTCTTTACAATTTCTCACTACACCAATATTTTAGTAAGCTGAACTGGCAAACACTGTACTATGGCAATCTTCTGAGACGGTGCACCTAAGGTTGAAAAAAAAATTTGGACGTACACTGTGAAAATGGATAAGTGTCGAAAAAAAAAAAATCATGAACGGTTGTATTTTATGCAGCATTAGATTTTCTCCCTTACGTTATTGGAAGGCACACTACAAACAACACATTTTATCACTACTAGTCTGTTAAATTATAAATTACATCAGCTTTGATTATGTGAATTTTTAGCATTCTTTAGATTTTCACATCAATATTAATCTTAGTACAAAACCAGGGTCTTCAACAAACGTGACAGCAACACAGGCTATGTATGTACAATGGACCGTCTGCCAGATATTTACGTATGTTTTGGGAAGAGAGGAAAGGAAAGACAACAGGAAAGGCTTTCAGGAGAGGAAAGAACAATGTTTAACCCTTCTGTGGCCATTGCCCTCAATTACAGTGTACGCTGCTTCCAACAAAGTGTGCCGTCATTGTGGTAAGGTGAGGTTTCCTTTGACAATGAGTGCTTATGTTACATCTCCCATACTGTTATTCAGTTCAAGACTGTTAAAAAGAGTGGACTTTCACAGAACCTGCTGCTTATTTCTATTTTTATTAGTGTGGCAGCACCTATGGTAAGATCACTGTCACTTTCTGGTTGCTGCATAAGCAATACTGTAGTAGTGTGTGTAGGCCAAAATACTTTATTGTATTTTGTGTTCCAGTGCATCAAAGCCTGCTGTCCTCATCTGCCAACACTGGGCACTTCCTTGATAAATGTTCTGTATTTTGTTCTTCCCAGACTTCTTTCACATGGCACACCAAATTTTGGGAATGGTTGAATAGGCAGCATAATCTGATTTTATGAAGAAATAGAAGCAGATCTGGATGTAAATGAGCAGTACCATACAGCTGTTTGAACAACAGTAAGCATCACTGGAGAGGAAACTCAAGATATGTTGGGAAATATAAAAATAAATTTCATTCTTCAGTTGTACCTAATGAAATTCGTGAATATGTTGTGTTGTCGATCTTTACTGGCTATCAAATTATGCAGTGAAAGAAATTATTGGTCTGAGGATGATGACCTTGGTGTTCAAACAGTGAAAGATTCTTTGATTCATAATAGGTATCTTTAACTGAAACCTGAATTACATTTCAATATGGGAAACATCTTATAAAGCAGTTTGTCAGACTCAAGTCCACACACTCTGGATGTAAACTACGGGCCTTACATTTTCTTACTATATACTGTGAAGGACCAGAATGATGACAATGAGGATCTACCACTGAGTTCCAAAGTACTTTTGGATATGTTGTCCATTATCACTAATTATTAGTCATGACCTCATCCAACAGTAGGGACTAGGCTTCTGTGCATGTGCAACCGTAAGAGAAAGCAGAACAACAACGTCAACCTTATCACCAGATAACAAAAAAGAAAGGTGGGGATGGAAGGTTTTGAGTTCAGATTTAATAGAGAGACCAAAATATTTGTCACAAAATGGAATGATAAGGAGTATGTTGTACTAGCAACTGATTTTGACCTTGTACCCCCACGGTCAAAGTCTAACATTGGAATTCATCCCAGAAACAGAAGCTCAGTATTCCACAACAACATGCACTGAACACACAAGAATATCATGGAGATGCCATTCTTCACTGATGTCTAAAAGAGAAACATGCAATTGCAATACATGGTTAATAGCGATACTGATAATTTTTTGTCTTTACAACAATTGTAGATATGATGGTTACAAATGCAGAACTGGCTTCCAAGAGGTGCAATGAAGGAACTTCTCCCAGTGAAAGGGTTCAGAAAACAAATTGCCAGAACATATCAAATGTCAACTAATGGAACACCTATGAATCCTGTGTCATGTCCCAGCATGATACAACCAGAAACTGTGTCTGAGAAATGAGAAAAGCAAAGATTATGTCAGTCTGAGAATTGTAAAGGAAAGCCTAGAACATATTGTGGTGAGTGGAATGTTACGCTCCATACCAAACGCTTTCCAAACATAGTATTTGGCCATAATTAAATTTTCATTTTGGAAAGATGATGGGTTAAATCTTTTATAAACGCGAGTTATTGTAAAATAAACAATAATAGTGAAATGTTATCAGTTTACTATTATCAGTTTACTATTATCAATTTCCTTATACTACCCATTTTCTCACAAAGCAGTGTAAGGTGAAAACTGCCAATCGCTCAGCATCCTAAAATGAGAATGGCCCAAAATTTTTTTTCTTTTATGCCCTTAGTAAATTAAATTTCCTCGTATTTCCATAAATTGGGCCACCAGAATACTGTTTTCCAGAAATTAAGAATACATGTCAATTAATAATAAACTGAATGCTATTGGGTTAATAGAAATGTTGTTTAATTGTCCTTTAGGAAGTTTCTACTGTTTTTGTGGATGGTAACTCGTGTTATCCATAACAACACTATTCTGTTATGAACCATATGAATTTCGACCCCATGTTCCTATACATCACTATTCCCTTCATGATAACTGGATTTCCAGGATGCAAGTATTAGCCTAAAGTGATATTCAGATTATCCCACTGAAGTTTTCTTTGCCAGACACTGCTTTCATCCTGCCATTGCCCTCTGAATCTTGTCAAATGTGTTTTCTGGCATCATCTTTTTGATTGAGCCAAAGTGAAGATCTTCCTTGACATTTTGTCTTTTCTGAAAACTAGCCCTAGTTACTATAACATCAGAAACTCTGAATCAAAACCAGCCTTTCTAGCCTTGCACTTTCTGTACCAGTGTTACTGTACTGAAACATGTGCCACCTTTTGCCTCAGAAAACAAGCAATATTCATAAAATTCCAACCAGCACGATGAACGATAAACTGCTGGAAATCGTCCAAATAAGTGACAGTTTTTCATCAGAATCTTTCTGAAGACAGAAACATACTTATTGACCACAGTATTCCATTGCCCGAACTTCTGCTAAGCTTCTCAGTACAATTTGTAGTGGAATGCCACATGCTTTGGGTGACGCAGTCTGTTGTTCCAATACTATTTCACCCCTTCTGTCGTTATCTTTAAGCCTGTGAAAAAATTCATATCCCTCATATGTGACTACCTCTCAAATGAAATAGCAATAATAACCAACACAAATCACTGCTCTCTTTGCAGATACTTCCATGCAGTAATGACACAACGAAATGCTGGTTACTGTGTAGCACTAAAACTGCAAAATTATGCCAGAAACAGCACAAATTAGGCACAGTACTGCCACATGAATACTCTGAAGGACAGGTGTGGGTTTGAATGTCATTACTTCATCCAATGTTACCCAAACAGCACTTGTAGCAGAAATAATACTGTGCCAATGCTGTGAGCTTAGAATCACAGACCAAGTCAGGCTACCCCAAAGACTTCCGTCTGCTTTTTAGAACCTAAGGGAAGGTGAGGGGGTGAGAGAACTGACCTACATTACACCACCCAAGTGCCACCCTGGCTGATACCTAGTACATCAACAAATGCCAATGAAAAGTGAATAAAAACCATTTTAAATTCATTTAAACAAGGGCGTACCATACATTATAATTATCAGGTCATCTGGATAATCAATTGTTTGCTCAGTTCTGAAAACTAACACATTGAGAAACATCAGAAAGGATATTTACACCTAAACAACAAATGTATACCCACATTAACTGAGCATGTAAAACAGATAAGTAGCTTTGTACAGCCAACTTCAATAGTTTTCAGTGCCCTTCACACATGGCAAATGCACCAACTACAAATCCTCTTCTGAAAGGTAGTCCCATCTACTGCAATATACAACATCAAACCTCCCACAAGATTATAAAAATGTAAACCCTTATGCACATCTCACTGGTGCTACACAAAGCTACAATTCTCTAAATATACCCCAACAGACTAATCACAAAGATAGTTCTGTTACATTTGTTGTACCAATCTTCATTTTTGCATACCACTTATGAAAGTAAATTATCAGGAGCTAGAGCTAAAATCTTGTCTTTGACAAGAGAAGCTAGTGTTGAATGTTTCCTGCCTTATTATCAACACACCCTAAACAGCATTTGATGACAGTTCTCCTAGAAGATGCCAACTTCCCAGAATTTAGTGAACAATGCCTTCCTCACAGTACAGCACTTTTGGAAAGTACCAGAATACCTGGAGGTCGTAACTGGCAATTTAACGGTGGGACAATGAAGCACTTTTTGGAACTGAAGAGTTCTGACTGTATACTCCGCAGCTAAGAGCTCAGTTTCACAAGTGACTGAACAATACACAAGCACTAAAGAATTACCTCCATGAGTAGAAACAGGTTTTCTTATCTGAGTATACATATCACTCACTGTAGCCATAGCAAAAAACTTACCCATAATAACGAAGCTTTTCTTATTTCTCAATTTCAGTGTTTCATTAATAGTTATCTCATAATGAAAATAACTTGATATTGCCACATAATATAATTAGCACTGCCAATCAGGACCGAGCGAGGTGGTGCAGTGGTTAGCACACTGGACTCGCATTCGGGAGGACGACGGTTCAATCCCGTCTCCGGCCATTCTGATTTAGGTTTTCCGTGATTTCCCTAAATCGTTTCAGGCAAATACCGAGATGGTTCCTTTGAAAGGGCACGGCCGATTTCCTTCCCAACCCTTCCCTAACCCGAGCTTGCGCTCCATCTCTAATGACCTCGTTGTCGACGGGACGTTAAACACTAACAACCACCACCACCACCACCATCAATCAGGCAAACATGAAACAAAGCATCACACATAAGCTTAATAAACCATTCTATTACACAAACCATACCTGACTTCCATCAAGCCCTCAGCAGTACATCCTGGATGTATGGCTTCCAGCCTGCTCTGCAGAATACATGGTCTGGTCTGCACACTGCAAAAACAATGTTAACTGTCAAAGCAGGTTTTTTCAGTGCAGCAATGGAAAGAGAAATTTTGTAGTAAAAACTGGCAACTCAGTTTAAGGATATCCCAGTTTAAGAAGTGGTACCATGCAGTTGCAGTTCTCTAGATTTAGTGAGCAATAAAAAAAAAAAGAACGAACAAGACTTTAGAAATTACAGTGAAATTTGCCTGTTCAAACTTACAAATGTTAATACACAGAGGAGTTGTGACTGCAATTATCACTAAATTTAACTATGACAGCAGGATTAACAGGCAAAGAAAGTTTATATCCTGACAAGTTACATGCATTAAACTGAAGTGTCACGAATATACATGAAAGTTCTGCTGGCAAGTCAGAAATATCTCATTACATATTAGAGCTTTATTCAATTTTCTACATCACTACATTAGGTACGGGAAGGTAGCTCTAATGAAGTGTAAAAAATACAAGGAAAATTTTCTAAAGTTTGGGTGGACCCTGCAGATTCGAGGCAATGCACTGCAGGCGCAAGCAGCATCTAGTCTTTTCCCCCCACGGCAAGTTGCCTTCCCAGCACTCAACATGCTCAAAACAATAGTATGGTATGTACCTTACACAACAAATCACTTAATATCCACAATACAATTAAAATTATCACAAATCCAAGACAAACACTTCCAACATGCAGCTTCATTGATTTTTCCCTATCAGAGGATTCCCTTTACTCTTGTAACAGCATTTACTGTCATCCATGTAACAGCCTTGTTGCAAGTGCAGCTCATGTTCTTGTATCATTGCTATTTATGCGGTTACCACCCTGTCATGCATAATAAATTATAGCCAAACATACAGAGTGTCACTGTTTATGAAATATTCAACAGCTCCACCATGTTTTATTCACACATGAACATTAAACGAGACAGCAGATAATCTGAACATTTCACATACAGAATGTGTGTTAGTAGTTCATGGAGTCGTGGAAATGTGGACGCCAAAATCTACAGACCAACTGCACTTTACTTCAGGCGTATACATGATCTATATGTGGTATTATGGAAAATGAAATTCCTGATGGTTAAATTTCGCTAGACCACGTTTGGATGAAAAAGAAAAATATTGTCTTCTGTCAAGGAACAATCCTTCCCCCAAAACTTATTTTCAAGCGAAGCTGGGCACAGAAATTATTATTTAAGCTCAAGGTAAATGCTTAAACCTGACATACCCGGCGTAATTAAGCCCTGGGATATAGCAAAATTAATTATTTTTATGTGTCACATGGATTGGAGAAAACTTTTCAAAGCTCCTAATTCATACACAACACGAACAACTCATGGTAAAATACTGGGATCAACTGAGAAGCAGGAATGCAGTTTTCCATCATGGGCAGAATCTATGAATGCACTATCCAAAATATTCATGCTTTGGTTTTGCATTTTTCCACAAAGTCAATGCAGATTGTGAATTTGTGCACCAGATCCGCAATGTACATTGATCTCTATATGAAAAACACTAATATTCTGCTCTAACAATAGTCACACTCAGATTCACTACACTGAGGTTCAGCAGCACAATCAATACTGCATTAATATACTACAGAAAGACAACACACAAAACATGGAAAACAGTAACTAACAGATGGAGAATGGAAGCAGACAAATATAAATTCACCATTTCATAGCACAAACACACTCCCAAAGCAAAAATAGGACACTGTACCTTCATTATCCATACATACCACAAGTGGATCCATTTCAGCTGACAGACAAACACAGATTTGGGGCGGCTTGGTCGCAGAGTAATTTAGATTTTGACACAGAGTGTAAAAATCTGAAATGAAAAAATTCTATTACCTCCTACACTAACTTAAGAGGTAATAGTTCCTATGCACGTTACACTAAAATAATATTCCACTATTAACATGCAGTAACTTATTGTTCTCCAGACACAAATTGTCTTAACACAGTGATCCCCCATTTTGGTAGCTGCAGCATCTTGGTGTCAGCCTGTTTCATCAAATATGTTACAGCACAATATTCTGGGGCAAGATGCTAACATCTCACATGCCAGGTTGTACCAGGGGCATAAGAAATAAACATCCTTGCTAAAGGCTGATTTAAGGAAGTACTGCCCAATACCACTTTACTGTATGAAAAGATCTATACCTTATCAGCACAATAAAAAATTTGTGATGTTCAAATACTACACACTATGAAATATTCCTATCAACTGTCTGTGGCAAACAAAAAAATACTGCTGAATATCCTACTGTTTCTATACACTACTCATCAGACTCATAGCATCTTAATATTACAGTTATATATGCACCAGTACTTACAGGTAGCTGTGACTCATTCCACATACAAGCCTGTCGCATACACAAATAACACTACAAATAAATATCATTACAGGTAATACCATTAATTCCATTGTTTGGATCTGGAGTGTCAACTCAAGCAACCTCCTGACATAGCCAAGACCTCAGACTAGGTGACATTATTGTCTCCACTAAAAGAGGAAAAGGAACAAAATAGGTCAACTGATAACTCATCCAATCTAATCAAGAACTCTGGTTTCAGTACACTGTGTCACAACAACATCCTCAAAAACAAAAAAGGTAAAGAATGCTTTTACTGGTGGTAGGAGAACAGCGTAATGACGACAAATGTAGCAAACATCTCAAATAAATCTATGAGCTTCTATCAAACATCACGAACAACAGACACTCCCCCCCCCCCCCCCCCCCTTTTTCACAAGACTTAAATGATATTGTAAACACAAACAAAATACATCTGGCCATCTATAACAAACTACAGATACTTGCAGGAGCCTACAAAAGACACTTCGAAGACTATACCATTGAACCACGTCATTTACTAGATAAGCAAAGACAGTTAAGTGGACTGTTCTGCTTCTGCATGTAGACGTCACATGCCACATTATATCACACATCAAATCAGGGGTCCAGTACCGTTGGTTGGACTCAAGAACAGGTAACACATTTAAAGCACAACCTACGGTAAGAATAAATGAGCACAGAAAAAATCATTAACTAAGAACTTGTATAGAATATATAGGATAAGCATACTGTACCGCATAAAGATCTCCAGCCATTCTGGTAAATTACAGCACGGACAGTCATTGCCTGGAGAAAAAGAAAAAAAGAACATTAATTTTCAGTGAGACTTCGAACAGTGTATTTTAAATAATAATTCTTACTTCATTCTGCAAAATTCCAAGAGAGCAAAAACTGTATCAGTTATGACATGTCCTTAAGTATGTGGCAATTAACAGCTATAGCCATATATTTTTACATTAAATCTAGTAACACTACATAGAGCTGTTTTTTCTGATTTGTTCCGAAATTCTTTCAAAGGAATAGTTGTGTTCATTTTACTGCGAATCATATGCATTTGGTTTCATTTTTTCCTCCATGGATTGTAAACGATAATATTTTCAAATTTTTCCTGCCTAACGTGAACTTTCTGAAAGTTGTCAGTATTGTTACAGCAGAAAACTGAAGCAAGCTATAGTATATGGAACAAGATGCCTCCTCTTTGCAAAGTCATCTACCGATTATACTGTATGAATAATTTGGTAACGAAATTCTATCTGGTATGAAGAAAGGATAGAGTGGCATAGCCAAGCAAATATGTAACATGTGTAGCATATCCACAGCAGAAGCAGACGCTCTAAACTTAAGCATGAAATTTAGGTAGAATAGTGTAGCCTTACACTTGTTTCCGGTGGCCCGATTTAGAATGAAAACCATATTACAGATTCAACATGGCAAACATGTGGGAAGACAGTATACGTAAAATGGTCACACAATTCATATTAAACTGCATACGAAACGGAAACCTTCATTTTCTCGATCTTTATTTCACTGGGTAACACTTCTGTTCCGCATCGTGCTTAAACTCTTTCGGTCCTGAACACATGTAAGTAGTAGTGCTAGAATTCTACCACTATCCTAAATCGGAAATAAACCACGTGTATACTTATGTCGCTTCACAGCTAACATACTGTGCACAAAATGCAGGCGTCTGTTTAGGGAAACGCGCTACTACAACTGACGCTACATAAAATACCACATGCATACTACTTAAATCGACTAGCAATGCGTTCTGCATCACTGAACAAACTCTGCCGTCTAAACTATTTACAAAATACTATTTGCAAACACTCACCATCAGCCATTACAAATGCGTTATTCGGTTATCAAACACTCAAACAGCAACTACAGCTGATACAGCAAGAATTGAACTGCACTCCTTTCCTCGCCTGAGGTAAGTGACTCATCTTTGCTTCAGCTGTGCCAACATATACGATTTTCTTACACCATGTTTCGTGGTGTAATCGTTTACATGTTGGATTATTTTGCACCAACATGAGCATCATAAACAAATTCGACAACAGAGCAAAAAAATAACTGATGACAGGAAATTCACAGAATATGAAATTATGCTTTAAAGACATAAATCCCAAAAATATCCGTAGCGGTAATGGAATAATAGTGAAGTATTTTGTCGATTGTTCAACCTGTTTCCGAAATATGGTACAATTATCAACATTTCCTAAAAAAAAAATTGTATGTAACGGATACAATACCAATAGTAAAGCCATTTAAATAACGAGCAGTGTACAAAGATAATATTATGGTCCGATTAAATTTTATGTACCGCAGCCACGATGTAGTGTGATTAGGCCTATGTTGTCAGCGCGCCTTGAATGCAGGGAAATATGTGGCATTTGTGTTAATTTTTCGTGTACCCGCAAATGATTTCTTATGAGATGTTTCGTTGACGAGGATAATTAACTTACTGAGATGACGATGGTTTGCCCAGTGAGCTATTTGTAAACAAAAGCAAGAGAGCTGATAGATATGACAAAACAAAATTGTGCATTTTCTTTTCTCGAAAGATCAACAACGACCAACACGTGTGTAATCGACAGAGAAGCACCATAGAGGCCACTGACAAATTTCTTAAATACAATCTGGCGTGAGTGTCATACGATAGCGATAGCGTGAGAAGGAAGTTTATATGAAATCGGTTATGTGACGATCCTCGCGCTGTGGAGAGAGATCTTTGTCTAGACCACCGAATACGCTAAAATGTTGCTAAGAAATAAGATTGCTATGATAATCACAACATATAAGTTCTCTGGCCCGAAGTACGATATAATTAACCGTTAACTGTGTAGTTTTTCTAATAAGAATTAACTGACACATATACAAGACCTCTTAAAATTTTGATGATCTGCGTTTTATTTCAGATTATAGTGGGAATAGTGATTTGTGGAAGGCACTCTGCGGAATATATGGTTTCAATTTTACAATCAGGAAGGATTTGTACAGACATTTGGGAGCTTTCCATGAAATCGACGTAAACTAAAAAACAAATAATGAAATAAGTAACATGCCAGTATCTTACAATATGTTTACGTGCAGTGTTTCCCTCGATCGCCACTAGGAAACGCATATGCCAGTTCCTCAAACACTACTATATAAAATGTGATACAGTATTATAGTGTAATGTTGGTTTTTTTTCAGATTTATATAATTTATAAATTTTATCAGCACATGTTTCCCACTCAAATAATAACATGCTTTTACTTTTGCATTTCTTACCGCGCTTTTAAATAATTGTACACGGAGTGGTGTTTTTATACATTCAGTGCCAGAGAAGAGTTAAAACGGTAATGGATTGTGAACATGGAATGAATCTGAAAACACAAGAAATGTAGTTTGATTCGTTGGGACAAAAACTGAGAAAACTGCACTGATCTTAGGCCTTCGAAGATGATATGCATAGGACAAATTGACTGAACTGTTTCAGATATGAATATGCTGGGTATCTAGTACATTTAGTGTACTGTCACAAAGCAGATCTAGGTCTTTTGTAATCAGATACAGTAAATAAAGCTCACTAATGAGTGTGTCTGTACCGAGTTTTTTAAAAGAATATTCATATTCAAAGGCTAATATCTTCCCTCAATGTTAATTATTGGCGTTACAAAAATTATAAGATTTGAGTAAGTCCTAGCAAGGCTGTAAAGTTCTAAAATTTTTTATCGCCTACAGGCTGTGTCGGAACATCAGCTTGTTGCTTATTTGTGCTAACATACATTAACACAACTTCTTCACAAAAGCTTTCCCCCTCACAAGCAAAATTTTGACATATATATGCTTAAGTTTGATGGAGCTGTGGGGTCTTGCAAAAGCTTGTTACGGGCATATTATATTCATGCAGTACAACAGCTCTTTGACTGTCAGAAACACTATGTTACTGTGCCGACAGCCTTCACTATTCGTCATACTTAAGGCTAAAAATTCTGATTCTGTTCACGACAGGGACACTGTAGGCTGTTTCGTAGATGCCCAAGAAACTCTGCAACCCAAAATTTAGAAAACATAACCACTTGTGGACTTCTATGTCCTCTGTGACCAGCCCAGTCTGAGTGAACATAACCAATTATGGTATCAGTACAGTTTTTATCCATAGCACACAACAAGCTCATTTTATGGTTCACATAATTTAATGCAGCACAAATTTTAAAACATTCCATAAACACAGACTAGCTTATGTTTTTTTTTGGGTTAGCAGAAGAGCCAACACCGTGTTACAAGTTGAGGCTAAAATGCACGCGTTTTAGCTCACGCAGGCTGGCGTGAGGAGGGAAGTACTATACTGACGTGAGGTCTGGAACATGACAAGGAATGAGAATTCAGAAAGTGGATGTAATGCGTTTAATACTTAACTTTCATCCATTAATGATGAAAGTCACTCTTGATAGTACATGATTCACAATATTATCTGTTCAGAATACATTCTTGAAGTAATTATAGTAACTGAATATGGCCCCTTACTAGGTCGTAGCAAACGACGTAGCTGAAGGCTGTGCTAAACTGTCGTCTCTGCAAATGAGAGCGTATGTAGACGGTAAACCATCGCTAGCAAAGTCGGCTGTACAACTGGGGCGAGTGCTAGGGAGTATCTATAGACTAGACCTGCCGTGTGGCGACGCTTGGTCTGCAATCACATAGTGGCGACACGCAGGTCCGACGTATACTAATGGACCGCGGCTGATTTAAAGGCTACCACCTAGCAAGTGTGGTGTCTGGTGGTGACACCACATTCTTCCCCCGCAAATCAGCGGATGGTTGTGGTATAAGGCCTCCACCCAATGTGGGGAGGAGCAAATGTTGAGGTATGCGATGAGGTGGGGAACCTAACAACAGGCGAGGCTGTGCCACCCGCACCCTGCCACTCGGACCGCGGGGAGCTAGGGAACACCTGAAAACCTACTCCAGGGTGCACGCCAACATGCGGTTTATGTGCCCGTAGAGAGACAGGAGGGCCAAAGTGTCGAGCTCCATCGGGCCATGGCATACAACGAGCGAAGATGACATGTCATCTGGAGCGGCCAAGGGTTCCATGTCGGAGGACAACTGGTCGCGGGGAGCGATTGGCGGCGTGTGACCCAGGGGGGTGACGCATCCACTGTGGGCGTCCCCAGTGGGAGAACAGGCGGCGGTGGTGGCGCATTGCCATGGGGCAACATGGAAGGCAGGGTCGGTAACACCTGGGGCTGAGGTGAGCCAGTAGGTGGGTCCCCGGGTCGCTGACCATATGTCACCATCGCTGAAAGCGGATGGCAAGCGGCAGATCCCGTGTGACGACAGAGGCACAGCTGATTGAGATGCCGGTACACCTCACCAGAGGCCACCAAAACCAGATACATAGCGAGGCAGCAGAGAATGCGCCCTTCGAGCCAATGCCGTGAACCCTGATAGTGGCGGTAGTAGACAACGTCGCCTGGGGCAAAAGCAGGTGTCTGCCCCTGCACAGGAACCGGATGTGGCGGATGTAGCTAAGACATCATCAAGGTTCGATGATGGCGACCGTGGAGGAACTCAGCCGGCAAGCGACCATCTCGGGGCTGAGAGCGATACGAGGACAAAAAGAGCAATAACGCATCCTCCCGAGAATGTGACTCTTTCAACGTAAACATCTGTGAATTGAAAGTCCTGATGAATCCTTCAGTGGCACCATTTGATTGTGGCGAAAATGGCATGGACGTCAGATGTTGAATATCATTGGCCTTGCAGAATTACTGAAATTCTGCGGACATGAATTGTGGGCCATTGTCAGAAACAGTAGTCTGTGGAAGACCTTCAATGCAAAAGATAGCAGATAACACCTGAATGGTGGCGGATGATGTCTTGCAAGACATCCAGACAACAAAAGGAAAATTCCTGAATGAATCTATCACAACCAACCATCGAGCATTCCAGAATGGACCAGCAAAAACGATGTGTAAAGCGTTGCCAAGGGAAAGTGGCTTTTGGCCATGCAAAGAATTTCCGGGGTGGTGCTCATTGTTGTTCGGCACACACCATGCAAGAAGAGCACATATTCATAATCGCAGCATCAATTCCGAACTAAGTACAGCGCTGACGAGCAAGTTGTTTCGTTCTCACTATACCCCAATGTCCTTGGTGGAGAAGCTTTAAGACAGAGGACTGTAATGTACGTGGGAACACGACCCTGGACTAATCATTATCAGAACGCAATAGCCAAACATCACGTTGAACAAAAAGTCTCTCCTTGTGAGCAAAAAGTCGGCGAACCAATGGGTCCCCGATCTGTGACTTTGACAAGGGCCATTGCGAGGCAACAAAATGCAGAACGGTAGCAAGGAAAGGGTCAGCAGTTGTGGCTGTAGCTACACGACGAAAATCAATCTGAAATGATTCTACCACGTCATTGGTTTCCAAATCAATGAACATGCAAGCAAGTTCGGAGGAATCGAATGCCCTATCCTCAGCAACAGGCAAACGGAACAATGCATCGGCGTTTCCGTGCTTAGCAGTGGACTGATACAAGATATTGTAGTGGTACTGCAAGAGTATAATAGACCAGCGAATGAATTTCTGCGCTGTACATGGAGGTACAGGCTTGTTCGGATGAAAAAGCGATGTCAAAGGTTTGTGGTCTGTGATTATGGTAAAGTGACGACCATACAAGAAGTCATGAAACTTTGTACCACCAAATATGAGAGCCAATGTTTCTTTCTCGATCTGTGAATAATTACTTTGCGTAAACAGGAGCAATTTGGACGCAAAGGCAATAAGGCGATCTTGCGAGCCATCTTTGTGCGCAAGCACAGCACCAATCCTGAAATCCGATGCATCCACCCTCAACAAAAGGGGCTTCTGGGGATCGAATGGCGTAAGGCAAGTACTGGAAAGCAACGCTGATTTCAACCGGTGAAAAGCACATTCGCATTCCATCATCCAGACGAACGGAACACCTTTATGGCATAAGCGATGAAGCGGAGCTGAAATGGAAGAGGCATGCGGCACGTATCGGTGATAATGGTTGATTTTTCCCAGCACACTCTGTAGCTACTTCAAATTCTGTGGCAAAGGCAAGTCTTGTATGGCATGGAGGTGTGAGGGACTGGGATGGATGCCTTGGGCATTGAGTACATGGCCCAGGTATGGCAAGTCACGAGCAAAAAACACACATTTGTCCTTCCGTAAGCGAAGACCATTATGTCACAAGACCTGTCAAAAAGATCTTCCGGGCGAGGTAAAGGAAAACTTACAATCACTAGTTGTGGATTCACTGTTGCCTTGTAGTACATACAAAGCCTCAATTTTACGGAAGTTTATGGCAAAATTACTAAGGGTGATGCCCAGAGAGAAGCCTGCACACGTTCAATTACACGTTGTGATTCCAAATCATGTAATGTTTTTGCAATCTCACCACGCAATGTGTGGGGAACATTGCGCGCTCTGAAATATTTCGGTTGCGCGTTTACTTTCAGTTCCAAATGTGCTTCATAGTTCTTAGCGTAACCGAGGTCCGGTGCAAAAATGTCTGCAAATTCTTCACATAGACGAGAAACACTGCCTGAAGGCATAGTCTGGTTCACTGATAGGACCTGATTTACTATAGACTAGTTAAACAACTGAAATGAATCGAAAACAAACAAGTTCGCTGCAGAAGAAGAACGAAGGACGTAAAATGACACAAGTTGTGTTTTTCCTTTGTATGTTGCAAGAAGGCTGCACTGTCCTAACACAGGGATCTCTTCTACATCTACATTTATACGCCGCAAGCCACCCAACGGTGTGTGGCGGAGGGCACTTTACGTGCCACTGTCATTACCTCCCTTTGCTGTTCCAGTCGCATATGGTTCGCGGGAAGAATGACTGTCTGAAAGCCTCCGTGCGCGCTCTAATCTCTCTAATTTTACATTCGTGATCTCCTCGGGAGATATAAGTAGGTGGAAGCAATATATTCGATACCTTATCCAGAAATGCACCCTCTCGAAACCTGGCGAGCAAGCTACACCGCGATGCAGAGCGCCTCTCTTGCAGAGTCTGCCACTTGAGTTTATTAAACATCTCCGTAACGCTATCACGGTTACCAAATATCCCTGTGACGAAACGCGCCGCTCTTCTTTGGATCTTCTCTATCTCCTCCGTCAAACCGATCTGGTACGGATCCCACACTGATGAGCAATACTCCAGTATAGGTCGAATGAGTGTTTTGTAAGCCACCTCCTTTGTTGATGGACTACATTTTCTAAGCACTCTCCCAATGAATCTCAACCTGGTACCCGCCTTACCAACAATTAATTTTATATGATCATTCCACTTCAAATCATTCCGCACGCATACTCCCAGTTATTTTACAGAAGTAACTGCTACCAGTGTTTGTTCCGCTATCATATAATCATACAATAAAGGATCCTTCTTTCTATGTATTCGCAACACATTACATTTGTCTATGTTAAGGGACAGTTGCCACTCCCTGCACCAAGTGCCTATCCGCTGCAGACCTTCCTGCATTTTGCTACAATTTTCTAATGCTGCAACTTCTCTGTATACTACAGCATCATCCGCGAAAAGCCGCATGGAACTTCCGACACTATCCACTAGGTCATTTATATATATTGCGAAAAGCAGCGGTGCCATAACACTCCCCTGTGGCACGCCAGAGGTTACTTTAACGTCTATAGACGTCTCTCCATTGATAACAACATGCTGTGTTCTGTTTGCTAAAAACTCTTCAATCCAGCCACACAGCTGGTCTGATATTCCGTAGACTCTTACTTTGTTTATCAGGCGACAGTGCGGAACTGTATCGAACGTTTTCTGGAAGACAAGAAAAATAGCATCTACCTGGGAGCCTGTATCTAATATTTTCTGGGTCTCATGAACAAATAACGCGAGTTGGGTCTCACATGATCGCTGTTTCCGGAATCCATGTTGATTCCTACATAGTAGATTCTGGGTTTCCAAAAACGACATGATACTCAAGCAAAAAACATGTTCTAAAATTCTACAACAGATCGACGTCAGAGATATAGGTCTATAGTTTTGTGCATCTGCTCGACGACCCTTTTTGAAGACTGGGACTACCTGTGCTCTTTTCCAATCATTTGGAACCCTCCGTTCCTCTAGAGACTTGTGGTACACGGCTGTTAGAAGGGGGCAAGTTCTTTTGCGTACTCTGTGTAGAATTGAATTGGTATCCCGTCTTGACCTGAATAGCTAGTTAACGCAACAGTTGCGGCACACAACGGAGGTGTGCCCAGCTGTTTCTAAGTGTCGTGATTGATCAGTGAAACTGCAGCTTAGGCATCGTGCTGGAATGGTACCACTTTGCCGTTAACGTCCAAGTCGACAAAAAGTTTATTTTCCTGCTGACGAAAAGAGCGACTGTCTCACACACCGTGAACAGACACTGGCACAAACTCACTTGCGACTTGACGGGAGTTCCAACGATGTCGACACACACGATTTGTGGGATGAACACAGTCACTGTTAGAGAGAGTGGCAATGGGTGGAGTGGAATGAACGACATGAATTTCAATGGGTGAAGTTTTGCGAGCCTGAGTATCCTTGGTTCAGTTCCGGCTCCGGTGCGTAGCAAAGGGCCTGGAAAGGTTTCGAGTTCCAGATCAGAGTTTTTTCTGCCAAACACTCTGAATATGTCCTTTTTTATTACAGTAAAATCAAATAGCTTGGCTTGACAGGCAATTTTCACGTGAATGTTTAGTAGCACACTGCGGGCATGATTTTAGAACTGCATTTGCTTGCTGGCACGGCACACATGGCTGAGAGCCTAGCGGTGGCGGCGGGGCCGGGCGTGAGGGCTGTTTACTACTCCGTGCAGCTCTCCCGGCGGGCCAGTTAACCTAAAACAAGGCTGGCGAAACTTCAAATGATTTCTAAGCAAAGTCAAGTGTGTCCTGCCTATCCAATATGTCCATCACTTGTTGAAGGCAGGGATTGACTAGTTTCAAAATCTGTTCCCTTAAATGAACATCAGAAACGTTCTGTGCAACTGCATCACGTGCCATAGTACCTGAATATGGGAGTCCACATTGACACTCAAAAGCACAATCCCTAGTAAGGCCTTGCAAGGTTGCAACCCACTCCCGATTAGTCTGACCTGCCGTACGTTTTGTACGAAAGAAGCTATACCATTTCGCAACAACATTGACTGATTGTTTGAAATATGCAACTAATGCCGACAAAATTTCTTCGTAGGACAGAGTTGCTATATCACGCCGGGGAAATAATTTGACTATCACACAGTAGGTTTGTACATCGACGGACGACAAAAGAAAAGGCTGCTGCTCGTTACTTTGAATTCTGTAGGCGGCGAGATGGAATCCAAATTGGCGTGACCACTCCGTCCAGCTTTCCAGTGCAGCATCAAAAGGTCTGAAGGTTGGTGCAACTGCGTGTTGTGGCTGCATTAGCGGTGGAGTGGCGGCTGCCGCATCATTTTGCATTGCATGTTGACCCTGGACGAGCTGTCCAAGGGCATCCAGTAATGCCTGCATCTGCTGATTCTGTAAGCGATAAAATTCGGACGGTACATCTGGAGATTGTGGCGAAGCCATTACACAATTACATCAGGGCAGTCTCAACAACATATGTTACTATAGGTAAAACACCATTTTTACTCCTCGTCACCAATTTTGGGTTAGCAGAAGAGCCAACATTATGTTACGAGTGGAGGCTGAAATGCACGCGTTTTAGCTCACGCAGGCTGGCGTGAGGAGGGAAGAACTATACTGACGTGAGGTCTGGAACATGACAGGGAATGAGAAAGCGGACGTAATTAGTTTGATACTTAACTTTAACCCATTAATGATGAACGTCACTCTTGATGGTACATAAGTCACAATATTATCTGTTCAGAAGACACAGTAACTGAATATGCTAGGTCATAGCAAATGACGTAGCTGAAGGCTACGTTAATCTGTCATCTCTGCAAATGAGAGCATATGTAGACAGTGAACCATCGCTAGCAAAGTTGGCTCTACAATGGGGGCGAGTGCTAGGAAGTCTCTCTAGACTAGACCTGCCATGTGGCGGCGCTCAGTCTGCAATCACATAGTAGCGACACGCGGGTCCGATGTATACTAACGGACTGCGGCCGATTTAAATGCTACCACCTAGCAAGTGTGGTGTCTGGTGATGATGCCACAATTTTCATATTATTCTCTTTTCAAACCACTTTATTACATGAGAATTGAAACAGAATTAATATAAAACAAAACCTTTTAATATTTTTTCAAGACAGGAACCTTCACAATTAGTAACAGTACCCTTCACTAAATTTTGAAATATTTTCATTTCCACATAGTTCCTAATCAGACCTTAATCCTTAATTCTGAAGTTATCACTTAGTAACATTTGTAAGTCATCCATTCTACTTTGGGAAATTGAAGCTAATGTTCATCAATGTAAACAAGTACGTTTTATTGCCCTTTTCAGACTTAAATACAAGCAATCCTCATAATCACTGCTCACAGATCCTAAGTGAGCTATTACTTTGTCAAATTTAACATTCATAATTTGAGGGAGTGCTTTAAGCCACACAGAGTGTTCCTAAGCTTACAAACTTTACCCTACATTTTATTGCAACATACAATATGTAATTTAAGGCAAGTCTCCAACTATTTCCCCATATCGAAGAGCAATACAAACATCCAGGAGATACCTGGTAGAATTATTCTCATTTGTAGTGTGTCTACAAAAAGGGTTCACAGAAGTCCCACAAAACAACTAAAAAAAAATTTGATTTACAGAACATACAAAAGAAACTAGTCTTACCTTTAAATAATGATAGTCACATACATATGCAACTAATGCTGACAAAATTTCTTCGTAGGACAGAGTTGCTATATCACGCCGGGGAAATAATTTGACTATCACACGGTAGGTTTGTACATCGACGGACGACAAAAGAAAAGGCTGCTGCTCGTTACTTTGAATTCTGTAGGCGGCGAGATGGAATCCAAATTGGCGTGACCACTCCGTCCAGCTTTCCTTTGAAACAAATTTGTAAGCTCTACAGTTACTATATCCTACATATATCGCATCAAAACTACCACAGGAATGAAACAGTAAAGGTGAGTACCAGTCTTGGAATATATTCTGAATACAAACATAATGAGGTACAATAACCTTCTCTGTGCCAACTAACACCATTTTCGAAACCATCAGTTGTGCGAAATCTGACTTGTGCTTAACTCACATTGCATCTTGAAAGCCATGGATCGAAGCAGCTAAGCCTAAATCAGAACAGGTTTTTCACCCAGGAAAAGCTAAATTGAAATGGACATAAGTGTTGCCACATCTGAACAAATTTATGTACAATCTTGAATTAGAGTAGCAGGAACTTGAGCTGATTTACATGTATTACTGAGGTAACTGGAGTAGTTGAGATATATTTATCCTGTAAAATCCGGTTTCTTCTTAACTGCCAGCCTCCGGATTGTTCTTAACTGTCAGCCAGCCACATCTTGCTGAGTTCTATAGCCTTCTACAGGTTATTCTCTCTAAATTTTACAACAGAGACCATGTTACAGGTATTGTTATTTCAACGATAATGTATGTGAAAATGGGAGAGGGAAGAATAAGATGTTATGTCTAAATCCATCACTCAACCATCACTTGAATATTGTTTCTTGTTGTGGGAACTTTTCCTAAGTTAATTAACTGTGGAGACAGAAAAATTCAGAGAAGAGTTGCTGTGCTTGTCTTGTGTTTGCTTGGACAGCATTTGAGTGTCACAGGAATGCTCAAGAAACTGCAGAGGGAGACTTCACAAGAAAGACATCTAAGAAAAAGAAGCCTTACTCTTAAACTTCCATTAGCCCTACTACATGTTCCAAAATGAAAACAGACATGTGTTATTCCAACCTACATACAACATGATGAGACTGGTCTCAAAATTAAAATAACTCAGGCTCATACAGTGTTGTAATGACACTCTTTGTATATGACAGTAATATTACTTTTCTGGTCATTCAGATAAAAGGAATGATAAGAGAATATTGCTTACCGCTTGTAACGTGAGTTATAAAGTTAACTTTCCACCAGAATTACACAGAAAAGCAATATAACAATATACAACATTTTCATAAGTAAACATTTAGTCATTGACATAAATGTTATCCAATAGTGAATGATCCCTCTGACCATGATGCACAACTAGCCATACTAAATTGTATCATACAAAACATATGAATAAATGACCAAACAACAGAAACTTTCAATGCAGTCTTGCAAAAGATTGATTAGAAAGATGTAGATAATGCGAAAGACATCAATTCCAGCAAGTTGAATGTATTTATATACTGCATTCAATCAAGCTCTAACAGCTGCTTTCCCAATGAATGACATAGTATGGTTCAAATAAGCCCTGGATTATAAAAGGAATCAAAATATGAGCAAGTGAAAGGAAAATGTTTGAAATGATAAAGTAGGACTGACTTTGTATTGCAAGAAACACTGTACTGTACTCAAGAAAGTGATCAAAAATCTCTGTATACTGACTGAAATCAACACCTGAGATAATACAATTAAATCTATATGAGCAATAGCTAAAGGAGAAATCAGTTAAGCAGTGTGGTGACTTTAACAACAAAGACGGTAGTCCATTAATACAAGATAGGCAGAGAGGCAATGTTCTTAACAATCACTCCCTTGAAGTAATGATGGTTGATCTTTTGAGATGTAAGGTTCCCTTCATTTTTACAAACAGACAACATTGATTATTTTCATAGAAATTTACACTGTTAGAAAGAAGAAAGTTTTTAGCTTTATTTTTACACGTAATTGTAACTTTTTCCATGCGTTTTTGTAGATGGTGCTCCAATTTCTGATTCCCCATGCCGTAGAACTCCGCCACCAACCCGCTGACGCACTTCACCTCTTCTGTCGCTTCACTGTCACTCCAGAAGCGGTGGCCATCCTCATGATCCTTTAACTTGGGGAATAAGTGTTAATCGCTAGGCACATGGTCTCCACTGTAAGATGGGTGGGGCATGAAAGTCCAACCAAAGTTTGTCTAAAGCTCCTGGGTTTGGTGGGAGACATGAGGTTGGGCATTATCGTGAAGCAGCATTACACCCTCTGCCAGTTGTCCTCTCTGGTGGTTCTGCATAGCTTGTCTGACTTTCCCTACTGTTTCAATATAACTGTACAAGTGATTTTTGTCCCAGGTTCCTTGAAGTCCATCACCAGTATCCTCTTACAATCCCAAAAGACAGTCGTCATGAATTTCCCAGCAGAAGGAGTTTGTTTAAACTTCTTTGCCACTGTTGACCCTGAGTGATGCCACTGTGAGAATTTTTCTTTCGGAGTGAAATAAGCACCCACATGGTGTATTCCATGACTATGGAGTCCAGCAAGCCACCCTTATCTTCTTGACACTGTAGAAGAAACTGGCCAGCACAGTAAAGTCATATATCCTTGAGTTCTGCCGTCAGAATATATGGGACCCATCGAGGGCAACAATTGTGATACCTCATTTTTCCCTCAAAGAGCTTTCAACTGTACCTTAAGAACTCCCAGGAATCCCAGCAAAACGTTCACGGATGGTGAACCTCCTGTTTTGAAGCATTTTGCGTTGGACCATTTCGATAACTGTCTTGGAAGCTGAAGCTTTTCCACTTTGTTGTTCATTGTGGACCTCCTTCTGATTGGCACTAAACTCCATGTACTATTTTCAAATGCATTGACTGGACATACACTTGTCACAATACACGTGCATCAGGTGACAATGTATATCAATGCATGGAGTCCCTTACAAGTGCAAAAGCGAATTAAGAATGAATATTGCACTTACAGGAATCAATGGTGGACACTTCCTTTGCTGATGGCTCCTTAGCAAATACAGCTGCACACAGCAGTGTTGACAGTTTTTCCTAGCACCTTCCAGTGCAGTTGGAGATCTTTGGGAACGTCACTTCAGGATCAACCCCCATAGTTCATAAGATCTGCATGGAAAGTTCAATACTGTGATTCCATCTCCAAATTTCTTCCTGCTTCCCTATACCCCTTGCTCAATATACAAACTGAACAACATACAGGATAGGATACAATGCTGTCTCACCCCCCTCTCAAACACCGCTGCTCTTTCATGTCCTATGACTCATAGCTACAGTCAGGTTTCTGTACAAGTTATAAATAACTTTTCACTTTCTGTATGTTATCTCCGTTACATTCAAAATACCGAAGAGTGTATTCAAGTCAACATTGTCAAAAGCTTTCTCAAACTCCACAAATGCTATAAATGTATGTTTTCCTTTCTCTAACCTGTCTTTTTAGACAATTTGTAGAGCTGGTATGGTGTCACATGGTTTCTACACTTCTCCAAAACACACACTGATCTTGCTGAAAATCGGCTTTCATCAGTTTTTCTATTCTTCTGTAAATAACCCACATCAATATTTTGCAACAATTACTTATTAAACTCTTAGTTCAGTAATATTAACACTTGTCAGCATCTGAATTCTTTAGAATTGAAATTATTGTAGTCTTCTTGATGTCTGTCTTTTATATCTTGCACACCAGGGAAATGAATATTCAAAGGCCTTATCATCACAGTATAATTTCATATTGTAACAGTACATTACACCTACATCTACATATAATCTCTGCAAAGCACAATGAGGGCCATAGTGGAGGATATGTCCAGTGTACCAGTTATTACCATTTCTTCCTGTTCCATTAGCATGTGGAGTGGGGGAAGAATGACTGTTTGAATGCCTCTATGTGTGCAGTAATTATTCTAATCTTATCTTCACAATCCCTATGTGGGCAATATGTAGGAGTTTGTAATATGTCCCTAGAGTAATCATTTAAAGCCAGTTTTTGAAACTTTACTAGCAGACTTTCTCAGGATAATTTACATCTGTCTTCAAGAGTCTTCCAGTTAATTTCCTTCAGTACCTCTGCAAGACTCTCCCACAGTTTAAATAAACCTGTGACCATTCATGCTGCCCTTTTTTGTTTATGTCCTATCTGGTATGGGTCCCACACACTCGAGCAATATTCCAGAACCAGTCACATAGGTGATTTGTAAGAAATCTCCTTTGTAGATTGGTTGCATTTGCCCAGTATTCTGCCATAAATTAAAGTCTCCACTGCTATATCCATGACTGAACTTATGTGATCATTCCATTTCATATCCCTACAAAGTGTTACAGCCAGGCATTTGTATGAGCAGGCTGACTACAGCAGTGAATCATTGACATTATAGTCATAGGATGACTCTCCACCCAAATCAGCATGCTGCATCCTCCCTACCAAAAAGTCCTCAATCCAGTCACAAAATTCACTTGATACCCCATATGATCATACTTTTGGCAATAAGCATAGATATGGTACCAAGTGAAATGCTTGTCAGATGTCAACAAATACTGCATCTACCTGGTTGCCTTGATAGAAAGCTTTCGGTATGACATTGGAGACAGTGTGAGTAGTGTCTCACATGATTAATATTTCAGGAATACTTGCTTCCTATTTGGCTACCCTCGTCCAATTCTTGTTCTTTTCCGACCCTGACGCTATTAGGTTTCGAGGGCTAGGGGTCTCCCATTTCCAACCTATAATTCTACTGAGTCGAATATCTCCCGGGATAAGGAGATTACCTGCTATCAATTGCCAACGGCCTTCTAGGAGGGCGGATGAGCGGCTAGAAGGAAGGGCACTCTCTTGCCCTTGGGGTGGGAAACTGCTCCTAATGGCGGAGATGCCACAAGGTGGCCAACAGCATAGAATGGAGAAAGCAACGGGAAACCACTCCATTAAAGACCCAGGCGGGTATCCCAAGTGTCAACAGCTTATGATGGAAAGCTCTTTGGTTAAATTCTCCGAAGGTAAAATAGTCCCCCATTCGGATCTCCGGGCGGGGACAACTAAAGAGATACCAAAATCCAAAAGCATTAATGTAAGAAGGATAGCAACATGGAACGTCAACTCACTTCTTAAATGTGGTAAACTGGAAAACTTGAAAATGGAAATGAAACGAATGGATATTGATGTATTAGCAGTCTCAGAAATGAGATGGCCAAGCGCTGGCGACTTTTGGTCAGGGGATTACAGAATCATACACACTGGAACAGCACAAGACAATTCCGGGATTGCAGGAGTGGGAATTATCCTCAGTAAAGAGATGGGGTCAAGAGTAAAAGGATTTGTTCAACATAGTGAGAGGATAATTTATGTCTGATTGGAAACTAAACCAAGAGACACAATCATAATTCAAGTATACATGCCAACTACGAGGCACGAGGATGATGAAATCGACATCATGTATGACCACCTTGAAGAAGTAATTGGCAGAATTAAAGGAGCTGAAAACCTTGTCATCATGGGAGATATGAATGCCGTTGTCGGGGAATGTAAAGAAGAGGATGTGGCAGGGAATTTTGGATTAGGATTAAGAAATGAAAGAGGGGATAAACTTGTAGAATTCTGCCAAAGAAATAAACTTTGCATTACAAATACCTTCTTTAATCATCACCCAAGAAGAAGATATACTTGGAAAATGCCTGGTGACATTAACAGATATCAAATTGACTTCATATTAATGAAGCAAAGATTTAAAAACCAAGTTAAGGACAGCAGATCATATCCAGGCTGTGATGTGGAAAGTGACCACATACTCGTTATGACGACGACTGAACTAAAATTCAAGAACATTAAAAAAAGAAGTACATGTAAATGGGATTTGACAAACCTGAAAAACTAAAATACACTGAAGCACTATCAACTAGAAACAGACAAGAAAACAAATACACAGGGCTGCAATGACATCCAAAGCAGCTGGGAAAAAATAAAAACTGGTATTTTAGAAGCAGCAGAAGAACTAATAGGAAAAGAAAGGACAGAGAAAAGGAAGGAATGGATCACTAATGACCTACTAAATATAATGGAAGAAAGAAGGAAATTAAAGAGAAATACAAGAGTCTGAAAAACAGAATCAACAGAGAGGCAAAACAAGCAAGAGAAAAATACCTTGATGATCTCTGTATTTCAGTTGAGAAAAACATGAGCAAGAGAAATATCGACAAGGCCTATAAATGTGTGAGACATTGCTTTGGAGGAAGAAGAAACAAGTGTAGGGCTGTGATGGATGAAAATGGCAGTATTTTGGATGACGATGACGAAGTTGCAAGAAGATGGAAACAATATATAGGAAAACTGTACAGCGGACCAGACCTGTCTGAAAACATCATGGAAGAAGAAACAGAAGTAGATGCACACAACATAGGTGAACCTATATTAAAGGAAGAGTTTGAACTAGCTCTGAAAAAATTGAAAAACAACAAATTGCCTGGTATAGACAATATGCCAGACGAACTTTTGAAATCTGGAGGAGCAAAACTGAATCAGGCGTTGTATAATCTTGTTTTCAACATGTACGAGCAGGGTAAAATTCCTACAGACTTTGAGAAAAACATTATGATCCCCATTCCAAAGAAGGCAAATGCTACAAGATGTGAAAATTATAGGATGCTCAGCCTAGTTACGCACGCCTCTAAAATATTAACCTCAATTATCCTAAAATGCATAGAACAAAAAGTCGAAGCTACACTCTCCGAAGACCAGTTTGGATTCCAGAAAGATAGAGGAACCAGAGAAGCAATATTTGCTCTAAAACTAATAATAGAGAAACGACTAGATAAGAACCTGAAAACATACATAGCTTTCGTAGATGTAGAGAAAGCTTTTGATAATGTTAAATGGGATAAGATGTTTGAGGTACTCAAAAAAGTAGGAATAGACCATAAAGATAGAAAAATGATATGGAACCTGTACAAAAACGAGACAGCAGTTATCCGTGGACGGACAAAACAAGAAGAGGTGCAGATACGGAAAGGTGTCCGACAATGTTGAGCACTATCCCCTGTTATCTTTAACGTATACATTGAAGAGGCGCTGAAAAAAGTAAGGGAAAATTCACAGACAGGTGTAGTAATTCATGGCCAACGAATAGATATGATAAGATATGACGATGCTATAGCTGTCCTGGATGAAAGTGAAGAAGATCTTGTAGTCCTACTGAATAGAATGGATAAAGTTATGGGTGAAGAATATAATATGAGAATTAATAAAGCAAAAACAAAAGTAATGGCATGCGACAAAGAAGATCAAGTGAAAGTCCAAGTTCATGTAGGCAATGAACTGCTTGAACAAGTTGATAAATTTACTTATCTGGGCAGTAATATTACCAGGGATGGAAGGAGCAAGGCAGAAGTGAAAGTAGAATAGCTAAAGCACAGGCTGCTTTTAACAAGAAGAAAAACATATTAACATCTAAGAGCACCAGCCTTGAAACCAGGAAAAGATTTTTGATATCATATGTGTGGAGTGTGGCATGCTATGGGTGTGAAACATGGACTCTCGGGACAGAGGAAGACCAGAAGCTAAATTCTTTTGAAATGTGGTGCTATAGACGCATGCTCAGAATAAAATGTATCGACAAGGACACAAACGAAGTGGTTCTGGAAAGAGCAGGTTAGAAGATAAGCTTCTTGAGTTTCATTGTTAAAAGGAGAGTGCAATTTACAAGCCATCTATTAAGACACAAAAGACTCCTGAACGCAATCATAGAGGGATATGTCGAGGGAAAAAGACCAAGAGGAAGACCACGGCTGAGGTACATGGATCAAATCGTGAAATATGTGGGATGTAACACCTATAAAGAAATGAAGAGAAAAGCTGAAAGACGCACAGAATGGAGACAAGCTGTCATTGTAGCTGTTGCAAACCAATCCTTGGATTGACCACTACAGAAGAAGAAGAAGAAGAAGAAGAAGAAGACTTGCTGGTTACATTGAAGGGATCATCCTGTTCAAGATATCTCATTACCTTTGAGCTTCAAATATATTCAAAGATTCTACTACAAACTGATGTCAAGGATGCTGGATGGTAGTATTGTAGATCACTTTTACCTCCCTTCTTGTACGTGGGTGTGCCCAGTGCATTTTTCCAAGTAAGAAGAGAGGTGTGGGGCAACAGGTGGGGGGGGGGGGGGGTCGGCAGGAAATAATCTGAAAATTCAGTATAGAATCCAACAGGGATTCCACTGAGCCCAGGATCCTTATTCATTCTTAATGATTTCAGCTTTTTCTCAACATCACTGACACGAATACTTATTTCACTCCTCTTTTCATTGGTACTAGGATTATATTGGGGTAATTCTTCTTGAATTTCCTTTGCAAAGGAACATTTGCAAACAGAGTTAAGTGTTTCAGCTTTTGCTTTTCTTCCCTCAGTTTCAATTCCTGTCTCATTCACTAGCGACTTGACACTAACTTTGGTGCCAGAATTTCTTTGGGTTCTGTGAAAGATCACAGGTCAGTATTCTGTTATGGCACTGAAGGCTTCACGCATTGCCCTCTACACAGCCAAATACGTTTCATTCTGTATCTCACTATCTATAACCCTATGCTTTGTTTTACACCTGTTGTTGTTGTGGTCTTCAGTCCTGAGACTGGTTTGATGCAGCTCTCCATGCTACTCTATCCTGTGCAAGCCTCTTCATCTCCCAGTACCTACTGCAGCCTACATCCTTCTGAATCTGCTTAGTGTGTTCATCTCTGCAAATGCTAGAAACGTAGGTTTCCCTTTCCTTTATCTTTCTTCTAAGATAAGTCGTAGGGTCAGTATTGCCTCACGTGTTCCAACATTTGTACAGAATCCAAACTGATCTTCACCGAGGTCAATTCGTCTGTAAAGAATTCACATTAGTATTTTGCAGCTGTGACTTATTAAACTATTATGCATTAATCTCTGTTTCCTACTGATTGTTTAGGTAGTTTACAGGACATATACAAATCTATCTGCTTGTTTTAGTTGTTCTTTGTTCTTTGGTAATCATTGTTGCCACAAGTGCATCATGGTCACTGAGACAATTTTTGATGTGAATATCCTCAAAGGGGGTCAGATCTACTTGTTGCCATTAGATCCAATATATTGGCATAATGAGTGGGGTTCCAAACCATGTTTTCTCAGTAGGTTTCAGAGAAGGCATCTAGTAAAATTTCACAGGACATCTTATCATCCACACCACTAATTAAACTGTAATTTTCTGAATTCATTGTTGGGTGAAGTCTGGCAGCAGGGATGTCTGTCTGCTTCTTTTAATTCCTCTGATGTTGATGAACTGTCATTGTACATGATGCTGTTCCATCCCTATGTGTGTATTGAACAATTTAGAATACACGAGAGAAGAGAATACTAACAGCGTCTTCGTAACCAACTGTGTACTGACTGCTCCAAGGTGATTTTCACTTTGATACTTGAGTGTGGCTAAGTCTTTTCCAGCTGTAACATACATCGTGGTATATGCGTATAGAGTGGACACATACAAAAGACCACTTGACAAACAAGAAGCTTTGCACTACATCCCTTGTGACATCCAGAACATTTGGCCTCCTATTGTTGAACCATTTTTTTTTCTTTCCCTCTTGTATAATCATGGATGGTGCAAATATCCAAAGAAACCATCATTTCAAGTAGAAGTAACTTTATTTCTCGATACAATGATGATACCCCTCTTCTCACTAACATGAAGTTTGTGATGGTTGTTCATATGTATACTATGATCTATGATGGCAACGGACTTTCTGATCGGTCCAGCAATTTTACTCAGGATTATTACTGAGAACACCACAGAAAATTTTGTATCCTCTCACTGTGTTACTGTATTTTTGGAAATCTATTATGGTCAATCAAGGGGAAGTGCAAATGAAATAATGTTAAGTGGAAGTGGATTGTTTAAGATAGTGAACTGTGTTGTAAGTGGCATTTTAGTGTGTTATGCAAGATTAAGATACTGCCTGTGGTGAACTGACAGGAAGGAAACAGAGCAGTGAAGAAATGAAACAAATCAGGAATGAGAAGTGTGTTTAGATTCACAACCTAAGAGAATGAACGGGCTGAGAGAAAACAGATGAACGAAATGAAATTAGGAAAGAGGATCAAGTGAGACACTCAGCAAGCTGGCACACAGAAACTGCTGAAGAAACATTATGAAACATAATATGTATAGTTACAATGAATTAAGTTCATGAAAGGCATCAATCCCAAGCACAGGAGCAGAATATTAGTGTATGAGAAATCAAAACGAGATGCGGAAATTATAGGTTCGCAGATGGAACATTCCATTATGATACCACTTAATCCCAAGTCAGAACATTTTCTACAAAATATGAGAGCATGCAATACTTCCTTTGAAATGGGATCATTTTGTGTTACTTACATATCAGTGAAGAACATCCCTCTGTTTTCAGTTATTGGGGAAGTGTCAAGGAGTGAGATAATACCATTGCCAAACAAATATTACACATTTTTGCAAGTGTATATCATTGGCAATGACCAAAATGGAAATTCCACAGCTCTATTTAACATTTTTACATTTCCTGAATGTTTTAGGATGATCTCAAATAGTTTGTAATATTCTTGACATTCTGTAAAGAAATGTGTAATAACCAAGTAATACACAAAAACAGTTCAAGAAACACAAATATGGTTTTGTTCATAACCTCACCATCCAACATACTCAGATCCCAACAACCTCCTAGACTTCACATCCATTTACTCCCACTTTATTTCACTATGCCTCCTTTCCACTCACCATCCATTTTTCTTGTCCTTCCTGATATCTTTCTGTTTCTTTTCTGCTCTCCTGGTTTTCATTGGACTATTGCTCTTCACCTAATCTATCTTTAATTCTCACTCTGCACTCATCTCTGTTCTGAAGCAGACACAGTGGTTGCCAGTATACTATCTTTCACCTTGTACTCTGTCTGGTGTCTCCCCCTTCGTCTTTGCCTACCCTTACCATAACCACATGTGGGTGTCTCTCATACTGGACCTACAATTCCTTTAAGACTTTCTTCAGTCTACCAATCTATCCTCCTAAAGGAAGGAGCTAATAGTTCCAAAAGCAACAATAGTTTCCTCACTTTTACTTTTATGCGATTCTATCCACCTCTTGAAGTAAGTGCTGGCCATACGTAAAGTTACATAAATACTTTATGTTTAGCAGTAGGTAATAACAGTAGACTGATCATCTGAGAAGTAGCAGAGATGCTTTTTCCAGAGCTGATACTTCTCACCTGTCACTGTTTGTCATTAGTATAATTTACACTAGCAGCTTGCAATGGCTTATTCTTCTAGTTAATGTGTAACTTATCATTATCATTTTTCTCAGTGCCACATATTCACACAGTCAATGACTTTCCTAACAGAGAGCGGATTATGATACCTGGACAATATTCTTATATATATAATCGGTTATGAATATATTTAATTTGACTGAAATTGCTTCAAATGCATCTGAGTTAACCTTCCGTGTCACCACCTCATCACTCCTATTGCTATGGGTCTTAAGTGGTTGTTGAATAATAATAATAATAATAATAATAATAATAATAATAATAATAGTAATAATAAACCCCGAGGAGGCCCGGGAAAAGAATAGGCCTCCGGTATGTTCTGCCAGTCGTAAAAGGCGACGAGAAGAACAAACCACTAATAGGGCTAACCCCCCTCTTAGTGTGATTAGTTGGTTCAGGACAGAACTAAAGAAGCCTTGGACAAGTGCCGTCATGGTCGGGGACGATGCCTGAACCCTATGCCCGCCCACAATGGTAATGACACTGCTAGCCAACTGGAAAATGATTTAAATCCAAATAGAGGTGTTTTGCACGATATGATTCCTGCAACCACCCTAGAAGGAAAACAAAGATAGTGGATGAGATGGTCAGATGAAGTTAATCGACACCTCATGTTCTGTTATTACCAAGCAACAAACCTAGGAACCAACACAACTGGATACAGATCACAAGTATACACAACATTTATAACCAGATACCCAGAATTAATATTTTTAACAGAACAACTACTAGCTGACCAGATCCGTGTCATAATAAAAAATAACAGGATACCCCAGTCAGAATTAAAAAACATCAAACAACAAGTACAACAAATACTGGAACAAAATAATGTGCAATCAGAAGAAGAAGAAAATACAGTAATGGACTCAAACACGCCAAAGCAAACAAACAAAGAACAACACGCTTCAATTAAACAATCAGAGGAAAACGAAATCTTAAGACAGCCACCAGAACAAGCACAAATAGAACATGAAGTGACACACATGTTAGATATAGAAGAAAAATTTCAGTTGACATATATAGAATACAAAGACACAAATACAGACATAGACCATTCTTGCGTAGACCACTAAATAACCCACAAGTTGAAACAACAACAACAACTATCAACACAATCATACACAACAAAATAAATGAAAACACAACTATGGAAGAGTTACAACTACTGGTTTATATAGGAGCACTCACTACACTAAATATACACACTAGGCAGAGATCAGAACTAACCAACACACAGAAGAAACCCACAAAACCAGCATGGCAACACAGGCTACAGATCGGAATAGAAAAACTGAGAAAAGACATCGGACAGCTAACACAATTTATAAGAAATGAAATATTGGACAAAAAACGAAAAAGGTTAGGTAAAATCTCACAACAAGAAGCGATAGAGCAATTAGATGAAAAGAAGCAGAAATTACAAGCATTGGCCAAAGGACTTAGAAGATACAAAAAAAGTGAAAATAGAAGGAAACAAAACCAAACATTCAACACAAACCAAAAGAAATTTTACCAGACAATAGATAACACACACATTAAAATAGACAATCCACCAAACATAACAGACATGGAACGCTTCTGGAGCAACATATGGTCAAACCCGGTACAACATAACAGGCATGCATGGTGGATACAAGCAGAAACAGACACATACAAGATGATACCACAAATGCCTGAAGTGATAATTTTGCAACATGAAGTCACCCAAGCAATTAATTCTACTCACAATTGGAAAGCCCCTGGAAAAGATAAAATAGCAAATTTCTGGCTAAAGAAGTTCACCTCAACACATTCACATCTAACTAAATTATTTAACAGTTACATTGCAGACCCATACACATTCCCTGATACACTTACACATGGAATAACTTATCTGAAACCTAAAGATCAAGCAGACACAGCAAACCCAGCTAAATATCGCCCCATAACATGCCTACCAACAATATACAAAATATTAACTTCAGTCATTACACAGAAATTAATGACACATACAACACAGAACAAAATTATAAATGAAGAACAAAAAGCCTGTTGCAAAGGAGCACGAGGATGTAAACAGCAACTGATAATAGATGCAGAGGTGACATATAAAGCTAAAACTAAACAAAGGTCACTACACTACGCATACATTGATTACCAAAAAGCTTTTGATAGTGTACCCCACTCATGGTTACTACAAATATTGGAAATATACAAAGTAGATCCTAAATTGATACAGTTCCTAAACATAGTAATGAAAAATTGGAAAACCACACTTAATATCCAAATAAATTCAAATGATATCACATCACAGCCAATACAGATTAAGCGTGGAATATACCGAGGAGGCTCATTACCGTATTTACTCGAATCCAAGCTGCACTTTTTTTCCGGTTTTTGTAATCCAAAAAACCGTCTGCGGCTTAGAATCGAGTGCAAAGTAAGCGGAAGTTCTGAAAAATGTTGGTAGGTGCCGCCACAACTAACTTCTGTCGTCGAATATATGTACCACTACGCAGGCGTGCTTCACAGGCACAAAGACAAATACTAGCACCAAAACCTCTGCGTCAGTAAATAAAAAAAGGTGGAAGACGAGATTTTTTTTCTCCGCTCCGAGTTTCGACCACTGCATTTTCATACATTATCCAACGAAGTAAATACAAATTCTGTATTGTTCCTCTTCGAACGTAGCAGCATTTCAATGTACTACGAAAATCCGACTGGCAAGACTGTTTGGGATATTTGTCAATATGGCCAGCTCTGCCTTCTAAATTTTTTCCTAACTGTGAGAAGAAATGGTTGCTAATAAGAACTTTATGAATTGTGAATCACATGCAGTATTCTCTTCACCATAAAAATAATACGATTATAAACATTTTGCCATGTATTCTTTCGTGTTTGCTGCTATCTTATTTAAATCCTGTCCGCTTAATAAACTACGAAACTAGAGTGAGATAACAGCACGCGGAAGAATATACATACCATGTCATGTTTATATTCATATTATTCTTATGCCTAATAGTGATACAGTCAGAAATGAAGCACGGTAATTGATTAGATTTTTAAATCTAAGATGACTCTAATTTCTGTGCATAATGTAATGTACTAAAGAGGCGTCTGCAAAGATTTTCAAATGGAAAAATTTTTCGCTAAATTCTCGTTCAGAACATCTTCTATCATACGCAGTTTATTACTTGGTTCCTGTTGATCATTATCAAAGAAAGCAGCAGTGTACGTAGCAACAGATAGCAGTCTCTTGCCATTGTTTCGCTAATGAGACGATTCCTCTCTTTGTTTTTTTTAAATTGTAAGCAGCGGTAGCGTGCACAAAAGCAAGCCATGCCGCGAGTGGCGACAGGCCGTAAACCCTCATTTTCAGAATGCGACAAACAATGCATGACAGAGTACAGTCATGCATTTTCAGCTCTGAGTGACGGAAACACCTATAACAAAGAGAACTGTACTTGTCAGATCAAAGAAAAATAAGCAATCAATTCAAACCAGACGAAGCACGTGAAAAAGGACTGAGCGCCTGACGCATAACAACGGCTACCTGGTAAAGCTTAACTGCTAAGCTTACGACTCTAACCAAACTACTACAGCTGTATCGTCATTCATTCAATCTAAATTGTGTCTCATATTACAATGGACCAACTTTGTTTCGATTTGGAAGTGCGGCCTAAAACTTTTCTCTCCCCTTGAATTGCGAGTCTCATTTTTCAGGTGCGGCTTAGATTCGAGTGTGGCTTAAATTGGAGTAAATACGGTAAGTTCTTTCTGGTTCTGCCTTGCTCTGAACCCACTATCCAACCTGCTAAATAATACAAATTATGGATACAATATTACTGGAACATACCCACACAAAATCACACATTTGCTATGCATGGATGACAAATGTAAGAAAAATAGCATTGTCAAGGGAAAACACACCAAACAAGAAGATTACATATTCAATAACCAGAGTGACTGCATAGAAGCGATGGAAAAAACAGAAGCCTATAAATATCTAGGATACAGACCAAAAAGTAGGAATAGATAATACAAATATTAAGGAAGAACTAAAAGAAGAATATAGGCAAAGACTAACAAAAATACTGAAAACAGAATTGACAGCAAGAAACAAGACAAAAGCTATAAATACCTATGCTATACCAATATTGACCTACTCATCTGGAGTACACTTACACGATCACAATGTCACAAATTTAGAATACATCACATACATTCAGCAACAGAAAGATTCACATTAAGCAGAAAGGAAGGAGGAAGGGGATTTCTCGACATAAAAAACCTACATTATGGACAGGTAGACAATTTAAGAAAATTCTTTCTAGAACGACCAGAAACTAGCAAAATACACAAAGCAATCACTCATATAAATACATCGGCTACACCACTGCAATATCATAACCACTTCTACAACCGTTTCGATCACATAACATCAACAGATACGAAGAAAGTAAATTGGAAAAAGAAAACACAACATGGGAAGCACCCATATCATCTAACACAGCCATATGTCGATCAAGACGCATCCAACACATGGCTAAGAAAAGGCACTATATACAGTGAGACGGAAGGATTCATGATTGCAATACAGGATCATACAACAAACACCAGATATTACAGCAAGCATATTATTAAAGATCGCAATACCACAACAGATAAATGCAGACTTTGCAAACAACAAATAGAAACAGTAGATCACATCACAAGTGGATGTACAATACTAGCAAATACAGAATACCCTAGAAGACATGACAATGTAGCAAAAATAATACATCAACAGCTTGCCTTACAACATAAACTTATAAAACAACACGTTCCCACATACAAGTATGCACCACAAAATGTACTGGAGAATGATGAATACAAATTATACTGGAACAGAACCATTATAACAGATAAAACCACATAACAAACCTGACATCATACTCACCAATAAAAAGAAGAAATTAACACAACTAATCGAAATATCCATACCCAATAAACAAATATACAAAAGAAAACAGGAGAAAAAATTGAAAAATACATCCAACTGGCTGAGGAAGTCAAGGACATGTGGCATGAGGATAAAGTTGACATTATACCAATTATACTATCAACTACAGGAGTCATGCCACACAATATCCACCAGTACATCAATGCAATACAGCTACATCCAAACTAATACATACAACTACAGAAATCTGTAATTATTGATACATATTCAATTACCCGAAAGTTCCTAAATGCAATGTAACATATACCATTCAGTTGAAAGGAAGTCACGCTTGATTAAGGTCCGCGTCACTTTCCATTTTTGACCAGATATTACGTCTGAGAAAAAAGAAGTAATAATAATAAATGACATATAATTAATATCGAAAAAATTAAAGGATAGTACAATTGCATTATTAGTAAATGATCTGTGTGTACGAAATAGTGCTGTTCTTCCTTCACTTCCATCGCTATATATATGTATATTTGTCATCTTCTGCAAGTTCTTACTTCTGTTAATCTTACGAAATAGGACCAAGGACTTGCTCTCTTACATTTCAATTGTAGATGCAGGCAGCCAACTCCAAGGACACCGGTGCCTCTCAAGACGAAGCAAATCCTCCCAACTTGGCTCCACTTCACTTCAATAAAAATACTTAACACTCTTATTAAATCTTCTCTTATTCAGAATCACATCTAATACACAACACTTGCAGCATGTCATACTTTGAGCAATACATCTCAACCATCCTTCTACATAGAAGAGAGTGAAATAAAATCATGTAAAAAGATAAGTGAATGATGTTTTTTGTTCATTTGTCTGCTCCTTGTATTCCTGATACCATTTACTTACCTTCCCAACTTAATCTTGCTTAAGGTTTTTCATGACATTGCTCCCTCTCCGGTCTTGCTGTTGTATAATTTTTATTTGCTTACAAAACTTATGGTAATCATACGGTTGTGTTGTACCTTGCCTTTATAACATTTTTAATTTCTTTATCTTGCTCTGTTAATTCACTAAATTCCTCAAAATCTTGTAGTAACCTAGGCATCTGCAACAACATCCTTTAATATAAATGATCCTGAAACTGAATTCTTGTGAATATAGACACCACGTAGCTAATCTATGGTGCAACTGTTTACATGTTAAAAGAAATGACAGTTACTGATGATCACAGCAAACTTTGATATTTTTACCCCACAAAAAATATTCAAACTTTTTAAATGCCCATATTACAGCTAAAATTTCCAAGTCTGCCACAGAGCACGGTCTTTCTGCTTCTGATAATGTTCAACTAGCAAAACTTATGACCATGGGTACTTCTTCACCTTCTTCTCACATCTGGAACAAGCATGCCCCAGTCCCTGAGATTATGCATCTGTGCATAGACAAAAATTATTGACAATGTTAAGGGTGGCTAAGAATGTTTGCATAAATTAATGCCTGCTTAATGTTATTAAATTCCTTCTGACACTTATCATCCCATACCCAATGCCAGGATACTCGTCCTACATAAGCTTTTAGTTGTTTTTTATTCCTTGGAGCTGGACAATTGCATATGGCATGAAGTTTTTTCAGATCAGGTAATAAAGCTTGTTCTGACACAACATTTCCTAAAAATTTTGACTTGTTCCTTACCAAAATTAGATATTCTTAAATTGGCGGTTACTCCGTAATCTGGAAATCGTTCAAGTACCTGTTCAGTCAGCCTGATATGTTCTAACCAAGCGGGTGTGGCTATTAGCATGTTGTCCACATAAACAGTTACTTTGTTAAGCAATTCTGGTACTAAGACCTTGTCGAGTGCCAATATAAACATGCCTGCACTGACGTTCAGTCCAAAAGGTAGAACACAGAATTCATACCTACTGCCACCACAAACAAATGCTGTATCTTATCGACTTTCTTTGTGGAGCTTTGTTTGCCAGTAGGACACCTTGAGGTTGAGTATACTTAAGTATTTTGTGGTGTCACCGCCAGACACCACACTTGTTAGGTGGTAGCCTTTAAATCGGCCGCGGTCCGTTAGTATACGTCGGACCCGCGTGTCGCCACTATCAGTGATTGCAGACTGAGCGCTGCCACACGGCAGGTCTAGAGAGACTTCCTAGCACTCGCCCCAGTTGTACAACCGACTTTGCTAGCGATGGTTCACTGACAAAATACGCTCTCATTTGCCGAGACGATAGTTAGCATAGCCTTCAGCTACGTCATTTGCTACGACCTAGCAAGGCACCATGTTCAGTTACTATTGATATTGTGAATAATGTACAGTCAAGAGCGACGTTCACCATTTATGGATTAAAGTTAAGTATTCCACCAGCTAAGTCCATTTTTTCTAAAGTCTAATTTCCTTGTTCTGTTCCAGACCTCACACCAGCCTGCGTGAGCTAAAACGCGTGCCTTTCGGCTTCCTCTAGTAACCCGGTGTTGGCTCTCATGCCAAGCCCCAACATATTTTGTATTGTAATACTTTAAAAGCTATTTGTCCAAGGTGTCTGGTCTCATGCACACTGTTACTAAAATCTTATTGGTACCTCTAGCATCGAGAACTAAACTTACAAACCCATCTGGTTTAATTAATGGCAATACAGGACTCCAATAGGGTGAAAATGAGGAGTATGTAATTTCCCATTTAATCATATAATTGATCTCTTCCCTTACTGCCTCTCATTTTGCCCATGGAATAGGATATTACATTACACAAAATATTTCATGTGGATAAACTTCAAATTTATATTCATAGTGTTTGATTACTCCAGGCTTCTTACTGAAAACATCTGCATACTTAAACAAAAACTTTGAAAGTTCTTGTCTTTGCATATCATTTAGCATCAGTGATCCACGTAGTGTATGCTCTACCATTTTGTTGCTAACATCAGTGTTTGCTTCTCATTTGGGATCAAATTTGTAAAATTCACATTTGGAAACGAATATTGTACTATTACATTTGAATCTGGTGTGTTTTGTTACTTTTATCAAAGTGTTTTGATTAAATCAACAGAAAAAATCTAATCTATACATAAAAGTGGTATTTACCATTACCTATGTCAATCTGTGTTTTGTATGTTCTAAACGTGTCCGTGCCAATATGACAATTAACTATAAGCCTGTGAATTATAAGAAATTTGCACTTGTATGTAAAATGTTCAATTTGTAATGGGATAAGTGCCTGATGTGTCAGCAATTTAGTCTTACTGCCTGTAGCAGTTCACACCTTGCAATTTTGGACAGGGTATTTTGGAAATTTGCCTCTTCTTCGATTCACAGAAAAAATGATTTTGACATTAGGTTTGTATATGAAACTGTATCTAAAATTAACTGTGTGTCAATATTAAATATTTTCAGCTTAATAATTGCTCGTACTTGTTTTCCATGTATATTCTTCATTATATCTAACTCATGCCGATACAGAGCGTCCTTGACGTTGCCTTGTTTGTCAAATCTTATGAAACAAGTTCGTAGTTTTCCTTTGCCCTCACTCCTACAGTAGTCAATAGCCTGGTGCTTAATAACAACCTGTTGGGGTTTCCCGACAGCTTAGTGTGATTTAATTCATTACCTGAAGTGCCAATTTGTGTTGTTGGCTGCTCATGATGTTTCTTTGTGAGTGATTGTGTTGTTATTGGTAGAAACTGCTGTGCCGTTACTTAGCTGTCCATAAGTTTGCTGTTATACAGCATAAGGCATGTCGCTTCTGTTTGTATTCAGTGTATGGCCTTGTGATGGAGGATTGTAATTTGAACATGTATTGAAATTAATCCCGTTTTCAAAATTTCTTTTAAATCTTATGTATTTTCCATTCCTGTACTCGTTACTTCTGGGTATGTAACTGTACTGTTGTGCATACCATCACTACAGTGTGTTTAGATCACATTCCATGGCCTGATATATGTAACTATTCAGTTGTGTCCGATTTTCTGTTGCTCTATTCAGAACAGGTCTTGCAGTGTCAGCCTCTGGCATTGTGACTAATTTTTCTCTGATGTGCCATGGTAAATGATTTTTAAAAAAATTTAATATGTCTACCTGTGATATTGGGTTCATCCAGTAGTGTGTCTTGCTCAGGTATTGTTCAAAGTATTCGTGTAGAGTACCTTGTTTGCCAATGAATGATGCGGGGTTGAAAACCTCGTGTCCAAGTCTGTCTTATACTGCCTCAGATCAGTATTTGTCGAGGAAAGCTCATTCAAATTGCATGCAAGTGCTGCAATGTTTGGCGATTTCAGTTGCCCATGAAAGTACATAACCTCATGTATATCCTACAACAAATCTGATTTTCTGTGTGTATGTCCAGTTGCATGGAAATACATGACGAAAAGCACTGATAAATACTACCCGATTCTTTCTTTTACCTTTGGTAGTGAATGTAAGAAACTGTCGATGTCTCAGCAAACCATCTGCGAAAGTTGCTGATAGACATGTGGCATTTTCGGTCATATTTGTTATTGTAGTTACCTGTAATTCCAGTTGGTAATTGCTCAGTTGTTGGAGTTGTGGTTAACTTTATATTTTGCACTATACAACTGTCACTGGTACCTGCTATAGGACTTAAATTGTGGATAAATACCAACAGGTTGTTGTGTGCTCCGTATCCTGTGCCTTATTTACATGCATATTGCGAGATCTGATAACATTTTCTTCTAAAAGATTGCCAATCCTACCTTCCACGGGTTATAGGTTAGTGGTTAATGTTTACCTTGCTCACTATTTCATTTTATTTTTTCTGAATAGCTTGTTCTACTACATCTATGTATAACTTACAGTCGGTTACTAATGTGTAGAAGTCCGTTAATTGGTAGTAACATTTTGTATGATACGATTATTCTGTAGTTAGTAAATATAAAAAGTGTATTGTTAACATTTAAAACCTAAGTGATCATAAACGATGCAATTAATAGAGAGACTAGAATTCGCTCATGTAGTTAATATAGAAGAATCTAGGTAATCATTGAAATGTGTCATTTGTTTTAGGATGAGAGTTTTAATTATTAATTAATCAAATAATCATTTTAAACAATGCTGAGGATTGTTTGGGATTGTTAAGAAAGTATAACTAGTTACAGACATGTTGGCAATGTAGGTCAGTCTGGTTTTGGTTTTTGATCAATGAGCATGTAGCTGCTCCCTTTGTATTTTAAGTATTGTAGGTTAATGCAGTAATACTTTGATTTTGTTTTTAAAGTATAATAAAAATGATTAAACTTAACACAAGACTGAACTGTATTAACTCTCCAGTAGTTAATTTACAGTGACTATCAATGTACTCAGGACGTCGACTGTGGCAGATTATGAGTACCTGAACAACCCCATTATTACAAGTAGTTAAGAATGTTATAAGCTAGAGGTTCACCTTCATAGTTTGTTTATTTTGTTTCACAACACGGGTAACTTTTTTACTGTCGAGCACAACTCATTTTGTGTTGCTTCGATATACATCTTCACATCTGCAATTTTCTTTACCTGTTGCTCTACTAGTCATGATGATCATGGAAAGAATCTACCTTTTGTTTTACCTCTGTAATATTATCGTTAACTTCAGAAAGTAGCTATGCTTGTCTTTCGTATCATTCAATAGTTCGTCAATTTCATTGTGAAAAATCTTGGCTAAGTTGTTGAACTTCTGTGGGAATGTGACTCACAAATACTTGTTTTTGTTCTTGTTTCATTGTATTTAGATCTTATGTAACACTGTTGTTGGTGTTTTACTGTGTTCACATCCTGTGTCAAATTATCAATTTCAGTATTTGTATCTTGTTCCTTATCACTAAAATTTGTATGCACATTATCTGATTTCATGTTTATGATAGGTGATAACTGTCATAGCAGTCCATCAGTTATACTACTGTGGTTACTGTCAGCTTTGTAACGTGTTGTCAAAATTCGTATTTGTATATTTCTATGTCTCATTTGAAAGCAGTATGAGATTCTGGGAGCTGTGTGACATTGTCTTGTCAATTGCAAAGATTGTGTAGTCGAGGTTATTCTGCTGTGGAGCGTCGCTATCATTTGTCATACCTGGGACACTCATCTCTAACCTACTTTTTGCAGTAGACATGCATGGCACCTGAACTTCAATTGTTTGTTTGCACAATTCTATACCACCTCAGCCGAGTGTGTTTTCTTTATTGCTATCAACAATGGACATTTTTCTGCCATGTATGAATATGCAAAATTACAAATTTCACAAAAAATGTTAAAATTTCATATGCTAATTATTGCACTTAATTGTAATTTACACTGTGTCAAATCCTGTTTTAAATCCATTATGATATGCAAACTATTGTGTCGCAATTCTTTATGTTTTACTGACAACATGCACAACACTGGAAATTCTGGTAAATTTTCAACAATAAAATTCAGGAAAGGGAATAATAAAGGAAAGCTATGTACCGACATCAAAAGAGGCGCTACCAAGCCTAAGCATAGAAGCAACTTGCAAAGCCATCCTATCTTTGCTGCGCCAAACAAAATGGCTTACTATGGAAAATTTTACGTAACCTGGGTCCAATTCTTATTTCTCTCCAAAATTTTCTTCCTTTTTGGTTTACTTGCTCCCCATTGTGATTCATGTAAACAGAAAATACAGATGATTAGTTTTTATGACTAATAATAATGTTATAGAAATCTCTTTCTATAACAATAGTTAACAAACCCTACTTACAATTGGTGGCCTGACGTAGTAGCCCTTATCTCATCAGTTTTATTATAAGAATAATAGTAATGGAATAAATTAATGGATAGTACAATTGCATTATTAGTAAATTATCTGTGAGTACGAAATTGTGAAAGTCTTCCTTCACTTTACCTTGCATCCCTTGTTTTTATTTTAATTATGTCACCTTCTGAAAGCTCTTATACTTCTGTTTATCTTACAAAATAGGACTGTGGACTTCCTCTCACATTTCAATTGTAGATGCAGGCAGGTGACTCCAAGCAGACCAGTGCCTCTCATGATGAAGGAAATCCTCATAACTTCACTCCATTTCAATTCAATAAAAATAGTTAATGCTGTTATCAAGTCTTCTCTTTTTCAGAATCACATATAATACAAAGCACTAGTTGCACATCTTACTTTGGGCAATACATTGAAGCAATCCTGCATATGAGAGATTGAAACAAAAAATGTACAACGAAGAGTGAATGATGTTTTTTGTTCATTTGTCTGCTCCTTACTGACCACTCATAATTAATGGCTTTGCTGACATTCATAGACAGTCCTTGCTTCTGTCATAACTGCCGTTTCATTTTTTGTTCTTTAATAAATTCCAACTTTACCACATCCTGGACATCTTTCACCATGTACCTACAAACCATTATCCTGACAAACTTTTGAAGGCATGAGCTCAACTCATTCAAGCTTATGAGCTTCACTGCAGTCAGTCTAATGGTATAGGAACAATCAGAAGAAAAACAAAGATGTATTTGTCTTTATAGTTGTATTTATGTATGAATGAAGTCAAAACTAGAAAATTATTCACAACACAGTACTATAAGACAACCAATCATGCAAACTGATCCTTTCCACAATCTGCTCTCTTCACATCGCAGTTTGCTGCACTGATTATGAAAGTGTTTCAGTTCTGTAGCAATACTACTGGAATGGACATATTAAAAGGCATTGTCACTTTTTTAAAGTTTCCAGCTTTCTCTTCTTGCTACCTTTTGACAATGCCTGGTGTGTATTTTTTATTACACCAGTAAGAAATTTGTTGCAACATAGAATAATTTTCAGAATGTTTTCAATCATTTGATTGTCACACAAATTAGGCTGCTCAAAATTTGATGACAAGTTACACAATATCAATCCCTCAGCGTGTCTGGTTATACTCCTGCAATATGGGCTTTTCAGATTAAAGATGAACAAGTTTGAAAAAGTGATATATAACTGTAGCCTACATGACAACCTTAATGACAAATGGCCTTACGTCAAGTAGGCTACTTCTATCTCAGTACCTTATATGCGTAACAAACTCCTCGCAATTCGTGACTTTATAAAAAACTGGACTATTCTAGCACACATTGCGTTTCAGTTTTCTTGCAGCCACTGAGGTACATGATCAATGGTAAGTAGCTGTTAGTAAGAAAATAGTGTGTATCCCTTCTATGGTTATGAAACACGGAAATAATTTACTTTGGTTGTTCTACCTATCACAGATTTCTTCACGATCTTCAAAAATGTAGAAAATCAGTTTTTTCTGCACTTAAAATATTTGCCTGATCGATACATGTCAATGTGACCCAGCGAATTGCCTGCTTTCCAAAGTGGTCTTCAAGAAGATCAGTGCAAAATTTTCCAGGCTAAGTGGATTTCACATACACAATTTTTGTAATCTCAAGACTGGAACAGGTAGACAACTTCAGAGCAGATAATGTTTCTTTTGTAAAGACTGACACGCCTCTTGCCAACCCCTACCATTTATCAAGATGAGCCAGAAAGTATTTTTGAGGTAATGAGCAGCTCATCTGTATTTAACAACGCAAAATCCAGGATGGTATATTGACAATTTTATGAAAAGGATGTTGCTACTCACCTTACAGTAGAGATGAGTGGTGCAGTCAGGAGGTTAGATGGGGAGCAGGGCAGGGTGGGGCAGGGGCGGGGGCAGCAGGAAAGGAGAAGAAAGAAGACTGTGCGCACTTGTGGAAGAGTGCTGTTTAGTGCTGTAGCGGGGACAGGAAAGGGGATAGGAGGGTAAGGATATTCTATGGTGACATGGCAAGCAACAAGCTGTCCGCATGAATGGTCACCAACCAACTATGGCCAAGAAACAGCTGGACCACCCAGTTGTGAGCATGCTGCCTTCTGAACCTTCTTGATTTCAAGGACTGCTTCACAGTCTCTGCCAAGTGGATTCTACCCACCAATACCAGCTTTTCATAATTTCACGGGTGAGAACTCTTCCTGCAACATCTCTTGTGTCTCTGTAACCCTTCTAGCCTCATCTTGGGTCAGTCACGTAAAATGTTAACATCTGTCTTTGTGAAAATTCTTTTAGTATTCACCACATTAACATTTTTGTTTATGAAGTTCATGCTTGCTAATCATTTTATCAGTGTGTAATCATCATGTTTCAGTTTCAAAAGAATCTATATTTATTGGTCACAGCAGTAATAAGCCATCCACATTGGCTACATTGTCTCCTATCACAGGAGTGTGTACTTACTTACAGCTGCACCTAACTTCTTGACTGTAATGAATCTGGGATCCTGTCAGCAAAATTATTTACTCAGACAGACAAAGATACCAATACTTCTTTCAGGAAAATTTCTTCTCTTGGCAGATGCAGTAGCTTATCTGCTTTATTGATTTATTTTCATTGGATCCATACACAACACACATTTTATGGATCCAATCAAATTTGTATCGCAAGAGTTGAAGTAGTATAACATGCTTAATAACTAGCATTTAGCAAATTATGACTGTGTACATCGCTATTTGAGTACCATACCATACCTTTTAATTACAATTTGCTTACATCATCTAAAAGTTCTGGTTGGTTGGTTGGTTGGTTTGTTTGTTTGTTTGTGGGAGTAAAGGGACCAGACTGCTACGGTCATCGGTCCGTTTTTCCAAAACTTAAAATATCCACATGGAGTAAAAACGACAATGTAAAAAAGACAGATGACAAAGGACAAGAGGAACTTAGACAAAGACCAGACAATATGAACTAAAATCACACAGAGTGCGACGGTGGCTGGCCAACCATAAAGACAAAAAAGGAAAAGCCAACCACCGAGAAACATAATAAAAAAAAAAAAAAAATCAGACTAAAATCATAGGCCATAGGCCAGAATCAACACAAAAAGACAAACACTTACATTAAGCAATAAAAGCCCCCTGCCTGAATAAAATGCAAAACTGGGCCCGCCATAGCAGTGTCATCAGTTAAAAGGGCAGGGAGCGCATCAGGCAGCACAAACGTCCACCTGAGCACACTTAAAAGTTGACAGTCCAACAAAATGTGGACCACTGTCAAAGCCTACCTGCATTGACATAGAGGTGGGTCCTCATGCCGCAGTATAAAGCTGTGTGTCAAGCGGGTGTGGCCAATGCGGAGCCGGCAAAGGACTATCGAGTCCCTGCGAGTGGCTCGCAGGGATGACCGTCACACAGTCGTCATCTCCTTGACAGCACGGAGTTTGTTAGGGGTGGTCAGATCGCGCCATTCAGCGTCCCAAAGCGTGAGAACTGCACGGCGTAAGACTGCACGCAAATCAGTATCTGGGAGGCCAATGTCCAGAGATGGTTTATTGGTGGCCTCTTTTGCCAGGCGGTCTACATGTTCATTGACGGGTATCCCAACATGGCCTGGGGTCCACACAAATACCACAGAGCATCTGCAATGGGCAAGAGCATGGAGGGACTCCTGGACAGCCATCACGAGACGAGAGTGAGGGAAACACTGGTCGATAACTCGTAAACTGCTCAGGGAGTTGTTACAGATAACGAAGGATTCACCTGAGCAGGAGTGGATATACTCTAGGGCACGAAAGATGGCGACCAGCTCAGCAGTGAAAACGCTGCAGCCAGCCGGCAAGGATCGTTGTTCGTAATGGCCCCTAGAGTTAGAGCATAGCCGACACGACCAGCAACCATCGAACTGTCAGTGTAAAAAACGCCAAAGCCCTGATACACGCCTAGGATGGAATAAAAGCGACGGCGGAAGGCCTCCGGAGGGACTGAGTCCTTCGAGCCGTGTGCTAATTTGAGCTGAAGGCAAGGGCGGGGCACACACCATGGGGGTGTACGCAGAGGGGCCCGGCACCGACGTTCTGGGAGATGGACGTGCACCTGGTAGAGCCGTAAGAGGGTAGATCGGTCGGCACCCCAGCTGGTGTGGCTCAAGCATCGCAGAGCATTTAGATGCTGCCAACACATCTGTTTAAGCTGCCAAATATGTGGCAGCCAAGTCAACCGGGCATCAAAAACCACTCCCACAAACCTATGTGTGTCCACCACAGCAACAAGTTCGCCGGCAAGAGAAAGCCGCGGCTCCGGGTGAACAGTGTGTCGCCGGCAGAAATGCTTAATGCAGGTCTTGGCTGCCGAAAACTGAAAGCCATGCGCTACAGCCCAAGACTGCGCCTTGCGGATAGTGCCCTGCAGCTGACGTTCAGCAGCTGCAATGTCAATAGAGCTATAGTAAAAGCAGAAGTTGTCAGCATACAAGCAAGCTGAGACAGACGGTCCCTCTGCCGCAGCGAGCCCGTTAATTGCTATTAAAAACAGGCAGACACTTCAAACAGAGCCCTGTGGCACCCTGCCCTCCTGAACTCGGGAGGAACTATAGGAAGCCACGACTTGCATGCAGAAGGTTCGATGTGACAGAAAATTTTGGATGTAAATCGGCAGCGGACCCCGGAGACCCCAACCATGAAGCATAGAGAGGATGTGATGGTGCCATGTCGTTTCGTACGCCTTCCACGTGTCAAAAAAGACAGCGATGAGGTGCTGACGGCGGGCAAAGGCCATCCGGATGGGAGACTCCAGGCTCACCAGATTGTCGGCGGCAGAGCGGCATTTATGGAACCCACCCTGAGACGGAGCCAGGGGGCCCCGAGACTTGAGTACCCAACTCAATTGCCGGCTCACCATCCATTCGAGCAGCTTACAAAGAACGTTGGTGAGGCTAATGGGGTGGTAGCTGTCCACCTCCAAAGGGTTCTTGCCAGGTTTCAAAACGGGGATGACAATGCTTTCCCACCATTGCAGCGGAAACTCACCCTCGACCCAAATACAGTTGTCAAGGTCGAGGAGGCGTCGCTTGCAGTCCACTGAAAGGTGTTTCAGCATCTGACAATGGATGCGATCTGGCCCAGGAGCGGTATCAGGGCAAGCTGCTAGGGCACTGTCAAATTTCCACTCACTGAATGGCACATTGTAGGATGCAGGATGGTGGGTGTGAAATGAAAGGCTCTGATGTTCCCTCTGCTCTTTAATGGAGCGGAAGGTCAGTGGGTAATTCGCAGAAACCGAACTCAGAGCAAAATGCTCTACCAAGCAGTTGGCAATTACGTCAGAGCCATTACAAACTGCTCCATTCAGTGAGAGCGCAGGGAAGCTGACAGGGGTCCGATAGCCATAGAGGCATTGAATCTTGGCCCAGACCTGCGATGGAAAGACATGGAGGCCAATGGTGGACCCATACTGCTCCCAGCACTCCTGCTTGTGTTGGAGAATGATGCAGCGGGCCCGCACACGGAGCCGTTTTTAATGCGACGAGGTTTTCTAAAAATGGATGCCGCTTGTGACCCTGGAGCGCCCACCGGCAATATTTAATCGCCTCGGGGATAGCAGGCGACCACCAAGGCACAGTCCTCCACCAAGGGGACTCACAAGAACGGGGAGTGGCAGATTCTGCGGCAGTAACGATGCCGGTGGTGACCGAGTGAACCACCACATCAATGTCGTCATTAGAAAGAGGCTCAATAGCGGCAATGGAGGAGAACAAGTCCCAGTCAGCCTTATTCATAGCCCATCTGCTAGGGCACCCAGAAGAGTGACGCTGTGGCAGTGACAGAAAGATTGGAAAGTGGTCACCACCACACAGGATCCGGTCAAATTTGTATCGCAAGAATTGAAGTAGTATGATATGCTTAATAACTAGCATTTAGCAAATTATGACTGTATACATCACTATTTGAGTACCATACCATACCTTTTAATTACAATTTGTTTACACCATCTAAAGGTTCTTTCAAACTGTTTCTTGGTACCTATCTTTGCAACCTGTTATAAACGTAAAGTATTCAGACCTTAGTAGCAATTGTCTCCAAAATTTGACCGTTTCCCTTTTCATGAAGGCATTAGTGCAGTAGCCAGGAATGTACAGTTTTGGCCAAAACTACAATTTTAGTACCACTACATTGTTAGAAAATCGCTCCATCACACAATGCAAGATTGAGACCTCTCCGTGTATCCAATTCAGGGTAGCACAGGGAATGGAGTTTTCGACACTGGGTCTTTGGGGCAAGAACCAGACATTTCAATAGCTTGCACTGTCACTGCAACAAACAGTAGCCATTCTGGCATGTGAAATACATCCAAGGAGTTCACTGTGGTTGATGTTACACACGATGTAGTTTTACACTTCTCGTCTCCCTCAAAACTGCTGTATCAGCTTAACACTAAGATGGCTGAAAACGAGAAGTTTACTTCTCCAAAATAAAGATTCTGTAAGTACTCCATTGCAAATAAGCTTCTAGTTTGCTGTAGTGCTTCAATATGACAACCTGTCTATTTTATTTATTTATTTATTTATTATCATCCCAATGATCACATTTGTGATATAGGATTTGTCAAGGGTACATTTTAACAACTATCTAACATCTTTACAAAATTTTTATCCGTGCTGAATTCATATGAATCCATCTTATGTTTAATACAATATACAACTAATAAGTGTTTTTATAACATAATTTCTTATGTGCTTGACAGACATATTCACTAATGTAATTTCATTTTTACAGTTATTATAGTCTTATACAGTTGCGCAGAGATATTCACTTATGCTGTAATAACATTTGCAAGCATGTGGTTCTTTATAACAGTTTTAAATTGATCCTCATTTTCCAGCTCTTTGATATGGCTTGGTAGTGCATTAAAAAGTTTGATGCCTTGATTACATACATGTTTCTGACTTCGGGTCCTTGTTACAGCTTGACAGATCTATATTTATCCCAACTACACTTTTTCCCTCTTCCAATTTAGTGATTATTTCTTTTGTGTATTCCAGTACAACTGTTTCGGTACTTCTTCCAACTTGAAATCCATGCTGATTACTGTTTATCGGAATGTGGATATTAAGATAATGTGTGACATTATATTTCATTAGTATATCTAAAACCTTAAGAGAAAGTTGGGAGAAGTGAGACAGGTCTGTAGTTTTCTATTTTATGCTTATCACCCTTTTTCAACAGGGGAACGACTTTAGAAATTTTCAGTTTCTGTGGAAACACGCCTTCAGCCATTGACAAGTTTGCTATGTGCACCAATGGTTTCGCTATTTGATTAGCTGTTTTCTTTACTAGTATTACTGGCACCTCATCTACTCCAGCTGACATCTAGGACTTTAGACTTTTAATCACTTTTAAAACATTCTTTTCATTTGTTGGAACTGCCATCATGCTGCTGGTTGCCTTGGGTGCTTCCATCTTAATCTGCTCCCCAAAATTCCTGCTTAATGTCTGGGGTACATTTAAAAAGTAATTTATATAATTAGGCATGGCATATTTATCTACCATTTTATTCTCCTCATCTTTTAGAATAATTTCCTTGTCTTTGATAGGCACCCCAGTTTCTTTTCTCACAATTTCCCATGGTGTTATAGTTTCATTTCTGGACTGTTTTATGCCCATATCATTACTTAGCAACTTTGCATTGGCAATTACTCTGTGGTATATTATCCTTTACCTTTTAACGTATTCTATAAAATCAGTATCTGTACACTCCCTCAACTCTAGATTCAGTTTTTTCATGTTTTCACATGATTTCTTAATGCCAAGAGGCATCCAAGAACTTGACTTTGTGTGTCCAGTAGACTTGATTCTGGTCAGTTTCTTGGGAAAACACATCTCAAAGTTCATCATATAAATCAATGCAAATACACTATATGCCTCATCTGTACTTGTTTGTTTCATAACATCTAACCAATTTTCATTTTGTAAGATACTTATGAACTGATAACAGCTGTCCACAGAGAAGTTTCTTTTGTAAATATTACACACACCTTGATCTTCCTTTGACTTTAAAGGGATTTCTATGGTGAGAGCATTGTGGTCAGACAATCCTTAACCTATGTTTGTTACCTCTATGTCAGTTGCTGACATATTTGAGAAAATGTTATCTATGAGGCTATTGGAGGTGTTTCTTATTCTAGTTGAATTGTTTATGTGTGGTCACAACTTCAAGTACGAAAAGCAACAGAAACAAGAAACATGTGGTACAACAGGATTTTTGGTATCCGGTCATAATGAAAACTCCACGTTAACAGTGTTAAACGAAAGGAGAAATACCATTGGTGCTCACTCCCCTGTTCTAATGATTATGACTCTAAATGTGCGATGCATCAAGAACAAATATTGTGAACTTGAAATAGCAGTAAGTAACACCCAACCTGACGTCTTGTTTATTACTGAACATTCGTGTAAGGACCATGAAACTATTAGTATTCATTTCAATCCATTTAAACTGGCAAATCATTATAGCAGGAAAATTGCTAAAGGTGATGGAGTCGGTATTTAGGCCTGATGAAAAAATTAGTCATAACAGTGTATAGGTCACCATGTGGAAACAGAAGTCTTTTTAGATAAATTAGAATTGTTCTAAAATACATTTTACAAAAAAGAAACTGATTATTCTTTGTTGTGATTTCAATATTAAACTTCTAGTTGAAAGTCAACAACTGAGAAGGAAGTTGAGGAAGTGTCTCTGCTAGTTAAATCAGACAAACAAACAGATCACTAGGCTCGACAAGAATTTGCCAGCATCAGACATGGATTATATGACAAGGTCATCTGTGATTGAACAGTTACAGATGCCACTTACAGTTAGTCAGAAAGAGAAGCATAATGAAATTGTGTACCATACATACACATGATTCACTGGGGTACCAATTCTTTTTAAGTCACATGCTGCTCATAATATTCTGTAAGCTTTCAAGTGCCAATAGTTGTTTGTTTTACTTACTTTCATTTTTGAACAGTAAAAATGAACTTTTTGATGTAAAAGCGATACTAGTCCAATTTCTTCAGTTCAATAAATACACAATTATAATTGTGTTGGTATATAAGGCTGGATGAAGACAACACCAGTTAATGAAGTTCTTCTATTTCAGGAATTAGTGTTTTACTTTGAAGTATGAGAAATGTAACTTATTTGGTTATTGCACCAATGCATTCATCTGTTTGTGCATTTGAAGCAGAAACAGCAAAAGTGGAAAAAATAGACTTAGTATTACAGTACCTAAAATTTCAGTTGTTGCAGAGGGTATGAACCATGTTATACTAAATTTCATGTTATTAACAAATTGCCCTTAAATAAATTGCAATTTCTTCCTACATGGGGTTGAAAGTGATTGCCAACACCTCCTTGAGTTTATGCATGACGTATGTACATCCACCAAAATGCTTCTCAGGAACTCTTCTACTCTATACAGGTTTTCTCAATTCACGTGCCAGTTTCAGTTTCTATAATGAACAGTGCATTGGATATGGCATAAATGTAGACATGAAGCTATGATACAAACCAAATTGCAGTTTTTAACCACAATCATTAATTCCATATCAGATTTGTTGGCTGTGCAACAATTTTTTCATCTTTCAAACTTATCTATACCTGGGTCTGAACTATAGATTGGTCTGGCACCACAACCATGAAAAAGGAGAAATTAGTGAGCTTGCACAGTACTATTACACACTGAACCCCACATGTAGTTTCTGATAACCAAGTTAATTTGGCTCTGGCATTTCAATAAACAGAGCTGATTTAGAGGAGCATGACACACTGATAATCTTAATGATTATTGACTGATCATCAGTGTCATTACTGCTACAAGAGCAAGTTCAATGTGAATCCAGGCATTTGGTCCGACTAATAGCCTTTCACAAGATCAGCAGTTAGTGAGTTTCAGTAGTGGCTCTACACTAACAGAGGCTGGTAGCACCACTTCTGAAGGTTCTACAGAATAAGATAACCGTAATACACTGATCACTTTATACAGAAACTCTCAAAGAGATTACTACAACTGTTTCAATTTATTATTGTGGGTGGCAGAATGAAAGCACCAACAGGTGATCCATCACATCTAGAAAGCTACCGGCAGCATCCATGCAGTACTGTAAATACATATTCCATCTTGTTATGCAAGTATTCACTTAGGCAGATGAAAGAAACATTTCCACAAGCTGAAATCTCGTTAACTTTATGAATGTGTAAGAAATAGCTTTTCGATCAACGTTACTGGAGAATGGTGAAAGTTTTATGAATAAATTTAACAGCTAGTGAGGTGGTACTGCATCTAGTTGAGGAGGACAATTTATGGCATCATCTGACCAAAAGATGAGATCAATTTATAGAACAACGTTGCAGTACAGTGTATAGACCTGCAATGACAATGAACAATGTATTACAGTGTTCACAATACACTTCTTTATGGGACACACTTTTCAACAGCAGTGAAGCCACTCTCACTACAAAATACTCAGTCCAGTTAATACTGAAAATTAGCTATGTATTTCAGTTGAGGCTTGTTAGTTACACATAATAGGATAAAGATGTGAACAATGAAGTTGAAGAGAAACAGGTCCACAAATTATTTACCATATTAACACCACTTTGATTTCCACATTACCATAGAGGTACCAAGAATGATGCGATACTCTATATTTTACATGGCGAGTTCCCCAGTAGGCCTGTGAACCATGATAAGCACACAATCAAGAAAATATGTGTTTTGAAGATACAAGAAAATACCATGTATCAGCAAAATGCATCACCAAATATGAGTAAGAAGGACAAAATTAAATATTTTCAGATATCTATGTAAAAATCTTAGCAAGTTTTATGGCTACATTGAATCTCAAATACAAAGTAATTGGCATTAACAAGCGTTGTGTCCTACAGGAAGCACTAAAACATGTGAGACAGGGATTAAAAGGATTCAATGAACTTTAATGGAAGAGAAATAGACGTCTATAAAAATCTAAACAACAATGTGAACAGGGTTGTAAAAGGAACTTGAGAAAGAATTCCACATGCAGCAAGTGTTTTTTCTTGTGAGCATTCCACATGGGCATGGTCTAAATGAAGCCTGGCGTGTAAATAAAGACTGAAAGTACAAACAGAAAGTTCAAGAATATACGTAGCTTTTTCTTGGAGCTACAAGCTCAGAAAAGGAACATTTCATTTCATGGTACACATCCTGCACAGGAACGATTTAAAAAACCATACTGTGCAAAGAAATGCCAGATAGTATAAGGTGCCCAAGACACAAAACACAGATCAATCCCACTGTCAACAATGAAAGAAACGGTAATCAATATCCCCACAACAACCTTCACTGTGGAGGAGCCGCAGCACATGAAAGGAAGAATTGCATTCCATGGTCAGTGGACAAGTGGAAAGGAATGTAATTTGAATTAGCGTCAACACTGACAATGCTGAAAAGAGGAAAGTGTTTGACATCAGGGCTATACACATCACCAAACAGTCAGTCAGGTAAATGGGTTTATGAAAGAGCTATTACTGCTTTCACACAGGACTGTCTGAATTGTCTTGCATAATGGCAGCAGGTGATCTAAACATGAACTCATTGAAAGACAACTGTTATACTGAAACAGCCCTACAAGGTGCAGTGAAATTACAGAGACACAGAGCATGTAATTATCAATTTACCACTTTACAGTCGAGTTACAAGTCTTAAATAGAGCCACTGCAGACGGTAGTCAGGAAGATACAGGAAATTACAGACCAGTAACTATTACACCAACTTTATCTAAAACAGAATGTAATTAAAGCCAATAGTTAATTTTATAGGAGAAATATGCCCAACATGGGTTTAGGAATTTTAGATCTATCAGAACAACAACAGCTGTCTGTTTAGTTTTTGTAACTAAGGCACTAGGTTAACAGAAGTTTGTGGCATATTTCTTGACTATTCAGAGGCCATTGTGTGTGCCATAACATATACTACTAGATATTCTCCTTGACTGTCTACTGGGGAAAGGGGCTGGTATAAAATTATCCATGGAAAATGAAGATGTGTGGAAAGAAAATTTAACAGCTCTATTACAAGTATCTGTTCAAATTTTTAATTTAATTAAACAGCAGAAATTCTAGGTCAGAATATAAACATTATTATGGAATGGATAAATTGATACTCACTGTGAAGACAAACCACTGAGATCCAGATAGACATGATGGAAAGACTGACCTATCAGCTTTCAGCCAAAACCTTCTTCAGAGAAGACACGCTAAAGTCCCATTTCCACAATGTGCCTAAACTGTAGACCTGTGCACCAGCATCCCAAGTGTGCACATCTTTAACTAACAGCAGGTTCACAAAGACCCATTACACCATCCACATGGGATATACCTGGAATGCATGCAAAGTAAACAATGGTAACGCATGAAACATGAACAGAACTGTCGTATCTCTAAGTCGTTTGTTCTACTGCACGAAACAGCTGCAAAATACTAACGCGAATTCTTTACAGACGAATGGAAAAACTGGAAGAAGCCAACCTCGGGGAAGATCAGTTTGGATTCCGTAGAAATGTTGGAACACGTGAGGCAAAAATTACCCTACGACTTAACTTAGACGAAAGGTTAAGGGAAGGCAAACCTATATTCCTAGCATTTGTAGACTTAGAGAAAGCTTATGACAATGTTGACTGGAATACACTATTTCAAATTCTGAAGGTGGCAGGGGTAAAATACAGGGAGCGAAAAGCTATTTACAATTTGTACAGAAAGCAGATGGCAGTTATAAGAGTCGAGGGACATCAAAGGGAAGCAGTGGTTGGGAAGGGAGTGAGACAGGGTTGTAGCCTATCCCTGATGTTGTTCAATCTGTATATTGAGCAAGCAGTAAAGGAAGCAAAAGAAAAATTCAGAATAGGTATTAAAATCCATGGAGAAGAAATAAAAACTTTGAGGTTCGCCGATGACATTGTAATTCTGTCAGAGACAGCAAAGGACTTGGAAGAGCAGTTGAATGGAATGGATAGTGTCTTGAAAGGAGAATATAAGATGAACGTCAACAAAAACAAAACAAGGATAATGGAATGTAGTCGAATTAAGTCGGGCGATGCTTAGGGTATTAGATTAGGAAATGAGACGCTTAAAGTAGTCAAGGAGTTTTGCTACTTGGGGAGCAAAATAACTGATGATGGTTGAAGTATAGAGTATATAAAATGTAGACTGGCAATGGCAAGGAAAGCATTTCTGAAGAGAAATTTGTTAACATCGAGTATAGATTTAAGTGTCAGGAAGTCTTTTCTGAAAGTATTTGTATGGAGTGTAGCCATGTATGGAAGTGAAACATGGATGATAAGTGGTTTAGATAGGAAGAGAATAGAAGCTTTCGAAATGTGGTGCTACAGAAGAATGTTGAAGATAAGGTGGGTAGATCACATAACTAATGAGGAGGTATTGAATAGGATTGGGGAGAAGAGAAGTTTGTAGCACAACTTGACTAGAAGAAGGGATCAGTTGGTAGGACATGATTTGAGGCATCAAGGGATCACCATTTTAGTATTGGAGGGCAGCGTGAAGGGTAAAAAATCTTAGAGGGAGACCAAGAGATGAATACACTAACCAGATTCAGAATGATGTAGGCTTTAGTAGGTACTGGGAGATGATGAAGCTTGCACAGGATAGAGTAGCATGGAGAGCTGCATCAAACCAGTCTCAGGACTGAAGACCACAACAACATGAGTATTCAGGTTAGCTACTGACAACTGACTCCTGATTCATCAGATTCAGTTCTCATTGTTTGTCAAGAGAGTTGTTACTAACATCAGTACACAACGCTAAAGCCACCAACAACCTAAGTGCAAATTTACTAAAGATTAAGCAGTACGATGACTGCACTTAAAGGAAACCAATATTTATGTAAAAACTAAGTGTGCTGCATTATTTAACACATACTTATGATTTTAACACAAGGGAAAATTGTAATCATGCTGAAACAAATCTGTCAAAATTGACCTAAAGAATCCATAAATGCAACATGCTTCCTACACAGTAATCTGACATTGTACATACAGATGAAACCAAATATGGCTGTTTTCAAAGTAAATCTTTAATCCAGTGTGTACAGTACTTCGAAGCTAAACATTATGTAACCTACAGAGAATCACTTGTTTTATTTATATATTCATGTAACTGTAATTCTGAACTAAATTTAGTCATGATGTGTGAGGTATCATTATTTGAAAGACAAATGTTACTACTAATCATGCATAAAAATCAACATCAAATTGATTTTATTCTTATCGTATGTGTTCAGGATCAACATCCTTTGTCAGTACTTCCCTTTCACGTGCGCACTAGAGGAGATGGTAAAATTCCCTAATGACGTAGATATTCAGCCACATCCTCTCTGCTTCAGTGTGGGTGGAGAATCCAAAATCCTTTTTACACCGACAGATGCCACATTTTAACTGCAACATTACACTTGTTACTTCAACTGCCATCAAATCAGTAACTACCAATAACTATACCTTATTTTTCACTTTTTATATAATTCCATCATACTGGGGGACAGGATATGGCTGAAGCAAATTACAGACTGTAATTTTTGATATGTCTAACAAATGTGGAAAAGATAGCACTAATAAGTTTGGGTGAGTATTCTGTGCCATTTGAATTTGGAGGATACACACTCAGCTAATTCTATTTACTGTGGCACACTTACTGACAACAGTCTGGTGCAGTATACAGTCTGCCATAGCAGCTGATGTGACTATGCAAGACAGCCAAGTCACAATGAGAGGAAGCCGAAAGGCACGCATTAAGCTCACGCAGGCTGGTGTGAGGTCTGAAACAGGATACGTAATGAATGCTATAAAGAGAAGAACGTAGCTGCTGCAATACTTAACTTTAATCCACAATTGGTGAACATTGGTCTTGTTGATACAGTATTATCATCTCAATATAACTTGGTGATGGCGCCTTGCTAGGTCATAGCAATTGACTTAGCTGAAGGCTATGCTAACTATTGTCTCGGCAAATGAGATCTTATTTGTCAGTGAACCATTGCTATTAACGTCGGCTGTACAACTGGGGCGAGTGCTAGTAAGTCTCTCTCTAGACCTGCCATGTGGTGGCGCTCGGTCTGCTATCACTGACAGTGGCGACACGCGGGTCTGACGTATACTAACGGACCGCGGCCGATTTAAAAGCTACCATCTAGCAAGTGTGGTGTCTGGCGGTGACACCACATTCCATAACGCTTGGATGGTGGCAGATGACGTCGTGGAAGACATCCGGACAACAAAAGGAAAATTACTGAATGAATCCACCACAACCAACCATTGAGCATTCCAGAATGGACCAGCAAAATCGATGTGCAAGCGTTGCCAAGGGGAAGTGGCTTTTGGCCATGCAAAGAATTTCCGCGGTGGTGCGGATTGTTGGTCGGCACACGCCATGCAAGAAGAGCACATATTCGTAATCGCAGCATCGATTCCGAACCAAGTACAGTGCTGACGAGCAAGTTGTTTCGTTCGCACTATACCTCAATGTCCTTGGTGGAGAAGCCGTAAGACAGAGGACTGTAACAAACGTGGGACCACGACCCTGGACTGATAATTATCAGAACGCAACAGCAAAACACCACGTCATACAAAAAGGCTCTCCTTGTGAGCAAAAAATCGGCGAACCAAGGGATCCTCGATCCGCGACTCGGACAAGGGCCAGTGGGTAGCAACAAAACGCAAAACGGTAGCAAGGACAGGGTCTGCAGCTGTGGCTGTAGCTACACGACGAAAATCAATCGGAAACGATTCGACCACGTCATCGGTTTCTGAATCAATGAACATGCAAGCAAGTTCGGAAGAATCGAATGCTCTATCCTCAGCAACAGGCAAACGGGACAACACACCAGCGTTTCCATGCTGAGCAGTGGACCGATACAAGATATTGTAGCGGTACTGCGAGAGGAAAATTGACCAGCAAATGAATTTCTGCGCTGTACGTGGAGGTACAGGATTGTTCGGATGAAAAAGAGACGTCAATGGTTTGTGGTCTGTGACGATGGTAAAGTGACAACCATACAAGAAATCATGAAACTTTGTAACACCAAATACGAGAGCCAAAGCTTCTTTCTCAATCTGTGAATAATTTCTTTGCGCAGACGAGAGCAATTTGGATGCAAAGGCAATAGGGCGATCATGCGATCCATCTTCGTGCGCAAGCACAGCACCGATCCCGAAATCCGATGCATCTACCATCAACAAAAAGGGTTTCTGGGGATCGAATGGCGTAAGGCAAGTATTTGAAAGCAACGCCAATTTCAACTGGCGAAAGGCGCATTCGCATTCCGTCGTCCAGACGAACGGGACACCTTTACGGCGTAAGCGATGAAGCGGAGCTGAAATGGAAGAGGCATGTGGAATATATTTATGGTAGTAATTTATCTCTGTAGCTGCTTCAAATTCTGCGGCGATGGCAAGTCTTGTATGGCACGGAGGTGCTCGGGACTGGGATGTATGCCCTGAGCATTGATTACATGTCCCAGATATGGTAAATCATGAGCAAAAAACACACAGTTGTCCTTCCGCAAGCGAAGACCATTTTGTCGCAAGACCTGAAATAATGTTCTGAGATTGGCTAAATGTTCTTCTCCCGTCTTTCCGGAGATCACAATATCGTCCAGATAGTTTGCTGCAGTAGGGACCGATGCACAAACAGTTTGCAGATATTGCTGAAACAATGCAGGGGCTGATGCACACCCGAATGGCAGTCTTTTGAAGCGATACAAACCAAGAGCAGAATATGACAGCAGGTGATTGCTTGACTATTAACCACCAAGACGCACTGGGATTCGTCGTCCACTGGTATTTGCAAGTACGCATCAGCTAGGTCCAACTTCGAAAAATATTTACCCGGGCACAGTTTGTCAAAAAGATCTTCCGGGCGGGGTAAAGGAAAAGTTGCAATCACTAGTTGTGGATTCACCGTTGCCTTGAAGTCCACACAAAGTCTCAATTTTCCGGAAGGTTTTGGCAAAATTACTAAGGGTGAGGCCCAGAGTGAAGTCTGCACACGTTCAATGACACCTTGTGATTCCAAATCGTTTAATGTTCTTGCGACTTCATCACGCAATGTGTGGGGAACATTGCGCGCCCTGAAAAATTTCGGTTACGCGTGTACTTTCAGTTCCAAATGGGCTTTATAGTTCTTAGCGCAACCAAGGCCCGGTGCAAAAATGTCTGCAAATTCTTCACATAGACGAGAAACACTATCTGAAGGCACAGTCTGGTTCACTGATAGGACCTGATTGACTATAGACAAGTTAAACAACTGAAATAAATCTAAACCAAACAAGTTCACTGCAGAAGAAGAATGAAGGACGTAAAATGACAAGTTTTGTTTGTCCCTTGTATGTTGCAAGAAGGCTGCACTGTCCTAACACAGGGATCTTGTGACCTGAATAGGTAGTTAGTGTAACATTTGCGGCACGCAAGGGAGGTGTGCCCAGTTGTTTGTACGTGTCTTTATTGATCAATGAAACTGCAGCTCCGGTATTGAGCTGGAATGGTATTACATGGCCATGAATGTCCAAGTCTACAAAAAGTTTATTGTCCTGCTGACAACAAGAGCGACGTCTCGAGCAACGTGAACAGACACTGGTACAGAATCACTTGCTAATTGACGTGATTTCCGGCAACGTCGACGCACACTTTTTGTGGGATGAACACAGTCACTGTTAGAGAGAGTGTCACTGGGCGGAGTGGAATTAACTACATGAATTTCCATGGGCGGAGGTTCACGAGCCCGAGTATTCTGGGTTCGATTCCGGCGCAAAGCAAAGGGCCTGGAATGGTTGGTAGTGTCCGATCTGAGCTTTTTCTGGCAAACACTCTGAACATGTCCTTTTTTATTACAGAAAAAGCAAATAGCTTGGCGGGACGGGCAATTCTCACGCGAGTGTCTAGTAGCACACCGTGGTCATGATTTTATCACTGCATTTGCGTGCTGGCGCGGCACACGCGGCTGCGCGGATGGGCGCGAGGGCTGTTTACTGTTCCGTGCAGCGCGCCCGGCGGGCCGGTCAATGTGACACACAGCCAGCAAAGTTTCAAATGATTCCTGAGCAAAGTGAAGTGTGTCTTGCCTATCCAATATGTCCATCACTTGTTGAAGGGAGGGATTGACTAGTTTCAAAATTTGCTCCCGTATACGAACATCAGAAACGTTCTGTGCAATTGCATCACGTACCATAGTATCTGAATAAGGAAGTCCACATTCACACTCAAAAGCACAATCTCTAGTAAGGCCTTGCAATGTTGCAACCCACTCCCTATTAGTCTGACCGGCCGTACGTTTTGTACGAAAGAACGTATACCTTTTTGCAACTACATTGACCGATTCCTTGAAATATGCATCTAATGCCGACAAAATTTCGTCGTAGGACAGAGTTGCTACGTCGCATCGGGGAAACAATTTCACTATCACTCTGTACGTCTGGATGCCGACACACGACAATAAGTGAGGCTGCCGCTCATTACCTTGAATTCTGTAGGCGGCGGGATGGAATCCAAATTGGTGTGACTACTCCGTCCAGCTTTCCAGTGCCGCATCGAACTGACGAAAAGGTGGTGCAACTGCATGTTGTAGCTGCGGTAGCGGTGGAGCGGCGGCTGCCGCATCGTTTTGCATTGCACGTTGACCCTGTACGAGCTGTCCAAGGGCATCCAATAACGCCTGCGTCTGCTGATTCTGCAAGCGATAAAATTCGGACAGTACATCTGGAGATTGTGGCGAAGCCATGACACAAGTAGTGTAAGCAAGTATATAGTTAGGAACCAAATATCCTCAGCGCCAACTGTTGTGGCGTAGCAAGACAGCCACGCCACTCGGAGATAGCCGAAAGGCACGCGTTAAGCTCACGCAGGCTGGCGTGAGGTGTGAAACAGGATACGTAAAGAATGCTATAAAGAAAAGTACGTAGCTGCTGGAATACTTAACTTTAATCCACAATTGGTGAACATTGGTCTTGTTGATACAGTATTATCATCTCAATATAACTTGGTGATGGCGCCTTGCTAGGTCGTAGCAATTGACTTAGCTGAAGGCTATGCTAACTATTGTCTCGGCAAATGAGATCTTATTTGTCAGTGAACCATTGCTATTAACGTTGGCTGTACAACTGGGGCGAGTGCTAGTAAGTCTCTCTAGACCTGCCGTGTGGTGGCGCTCGGTCTGCTATCACTGACAGTGGCGACACGCGGGTCCGACGTATACTAACGGACCGCGGCCGATTTAAAAGCTACAACCTAGCAAGTGTGGTGTCTGGCGGTGACACCACAGCAGCACATATTTAGAGCAGAATATGACAGCAGGTGATTGCTTGACTATTACTAGGCTAAAGGCTGTCTAAAATAAAACCATCCCAATGCAAGTTTTGTGATACCAGTTTGGTAGCTTATTCAAAACAGTGCCAAATTCCGGCATGTCCTATGTAACATTCATTAACCAGGTCAATGTATTTCATTTCAGCCCGATTTAGTTTCCAGTCCACATTTATTTTGCCCACTTGTGTATGCTTCACATACTGCACAAGCATCAGTACTAAAACATTTAATTAGCCATCCATCATGCAGTCCGTAACGAAGCAGGACGGATTTTAAGAATGACCGGACTCTTTTTAGTATATTTTTTATCTCACTTATAATTTTTTGATAAAACTAGCAATCAGGTTGTGCAAGATGGCGGCTAGTGTCGATGTACAGTGTTCATGCTAAGAAAGTGAAAATCACACCGAACAAAACAGCGTGTGTATGAATTGTAGTGATGAAATCAGAAAGATAAATGATCGTGTAAGTAGTCTGCAACTAACCATTAATACTCTGATGAGCGAACTAAAAAAACTTGCGTCCAGGAAGTGTGAACCTACATCAAACATGCCTCACAGTTACCACAAAATTCCAGGCAAAGTGAAAAACAAAGTCCCTTATTCTCAACGAAGCTTATTGTATGACTGTAATATCGTGTTTACAAGCAGATTCAGTGAGCTATCAACTGTGCAAGATAAGAAAGATTGTGCATGTGATGAAACTAACTTCAGGGCTGAATATGAAACTACAAATACTTTGTTGTGCTAATTGGTGGGTCAAATGACTTATATAAAAACAAAACACTCAACAAAGCAAAACAAGAACTAAAAAGGTGCTTAGGACAGTTGACACACACAAATGTTTCAGTGCTGAACATCACACATCAGCATGACTTACCGTCTTGGTCATGCGTAAATAAAGAAATAATCAATGCCAACCAACAAATTTCATCACTTCGCAAACATTTCAGAAATGTAGAACTCGTAAGTGTTAACAATATTGGGTGCAGATTCCACAAATAACATGGATTGCACATTAAGAACATGGGGAAAAAAACTGCTTGTCGGAAAAATTGAAGAAATTATCATTAAGAGGCATCAAACACTCAAAAGCAAAATCATCCTGGATTGGCCCCCCAAATATTCGAAGTAAAACAACGCCAGCAAGACCTCACTCACCAACATCAACAGCGAAAGGAGGAACAAGGTGCCTCTAATATTCAGGCACAGCAACAACAATGAATGCAGTAACAGCTCTACCAATTGCAGACCCAGCTCTAACACCAGCAGCAATATTATCAACAGCAGGATCAGCAGCTGAACAACTACCAGGGGAGCCAGACATTTCCAGCACACCTGAATGATTTTTTATTGACAAGGTAAAGGTAAGTGATCAATTAAATACGCCAAAGCCTAACAAATTCTTTAATTTCATGCTGATTCATCAAAATGTCCAATCATTGATAAAAAAATTAAGTGAAGTTGAAATTTTATATACTGATGAGCTACAAAACACTTCAGTAATGTGTGTAACTGAACACTGGCTGCCTAAAGATGCAATGTCAGTCACAAAACTTGCAGACTTCAATCTTTCATCATCATCATTCTCTAGAATTACATCCAGTCATGGAAGGTCATGTATGTTTGTTAAAAGTGGCATTGATTATTGTAACATAAAACCCATTTAACTGTTAGCTGAAGAAAAAGTTTTTGAAGTATCCGCAGTTGAATACTCTGCATTAAAATCAATAATCATCTGTGTATGTAAGAGCCCGGATGGGAACTTAAATGATTTCTGTCATCAACTAGAAGCAGCTTTAAATACTATAAAAAAACTTCAACAAAACAGTGATCATATGTGGAGATTTTAATATTGATTTTCAAAAAATCTCAAAAGACCAGCAAAGCTTGATGACCCTACTGGAAAGCTATAACGTAAAAGGCACCATAGACTCTCCTACAAGAGTTACACCAACAACTAGCTCAACAATTGATCAGATATTAATAAACACAGATGTAAATCACAATTTCTGTTCTGGAAATCTTAATACTGACTTCAGTGATCACTATGCACAGTTTGCTTTGCACACCCCAAGTGAAACAACTGAGAAAGAAGAACTTGTAAAAGAAGTGCAAGGGAATTCACTAACAAACAAATAAACCTTTTTATACAGAGACTAAGTGAACAAACTTGATATGAAGTGTATACTTGTGAAAATACTAACAAAAAGTTTGAAAAACTCATGGAAATCTTCAGTCATACTTTGAAGCTGCATTTCTATAAATAAAAAAGAACAATGTCAACACAACTTCAAAAAGAACAAATGGATTACGACAGGTATTAGAATATCTTGTGCAGAGAAAAGAAGATTACACAAGATTGCAAAGACACAGAACGTGTCTCCTGAATTTCATTTGTACCTGAAGAATTACAAGAGGATCCTCAAAAATGTAGTAAGGAAAGCTAAAACAATGGCAAATGACAAATACATTGAAAATTCAAAAACCAAATCTAAAGCTATATGGTAAGTTATAAAAAATCAAACAAGTGAAACTGAACAATATAAAAATATGAACTTATGTTATGAAGGGCAAATGATTTCTTGCCCAACAGAAATTGCAGGGACCTTCAACAAATATTTTGCAAACATAAGTGAACAGTTGGTGAGTGGACTGGAAGAACATAACAAAATATCACCTCCATCATGCAATAGTGTGAGAAATGTGTCTACATCTTTGTTCCTTTCACCCACAAATACTGAAGAAATTTTATCAGTTATAAAAACCTTGAAAACAGGGTACTCATGAGGAATTGATGGAATACCAAATGCAATTATTAAAAAATGCTGTCTTGCCTTAGCTGAACCCTTGACACACTCGTGCAACAGCTCACTGGCATCAGGAACCTTCCGTTCATGCTTAAAAAAAAAAAAACAGCAAAACTGAAACCATTGTTCAAAAAAGGAAATCCAGAATGTGTTTCAGATTACAGACCAATAGCCCTACTGCCTGTATTTTCAAAAATTTTAGAAATTTTTTTTAAAAAGGGATTGTCTGATTTCTTAATAAAAATAACATTCTCTCTCCTTCACATCATGGCTTCAGGAAAGGCTACCGTATGTACTCGAATTTAAGCCGCACTCAAATCTAAGCTGCACCTGAAAAATGAGACTCGAGATTAAGGAAAAAAAAAATTTCCCGAATCTAAGCCGCACCTGAAATTTGAGACTCGAAATTGAAGGGGAGAGAAGTTTTAGGCCACACCTCCAAAGCGAAACAAAGTTGGTCCATTGTAATATGAGACAATTTAGGTCGAATGACTGACGATACAGCTACAGTAGTTTGGTTCGAGCCATAAGCTTAGCAGTTAAGCTTTACCAGGTAACCATTGCTATGCGTCAGGCGCTCCGTCTGTATTTATACGGGTAACCTTCGTTTTTCACGTGCTTTGTCTGGTTTGAATTGATTGCTTATTTTTCTTTTATCTGATAAGTGCTGTTCTCTTTGTTATAGGTGTTTACGTCACTCTGAGCTGAAAATGCATTACTGTACTGTGTCATGCATTGTTTGTCGCATTCTGATAATGAATGTTTACGACCTGTCGCCGCTCGCGGCATGGTTTGCTTTTGTGCGTGCTACCGCTGCTTACAACAATAAAAAAAAATAAAAATAAAAAGGAATTGTCTCAGTTGCGAAACAATGGCAAGAGACTGCTATTTGTTGTTATTTACACTGCTGCTTTCTTTGTTAATGATCAACAAGAACCAAGTAATAAACTGCGTATGATAGAATATGTTCTGAACGAGAGTTTAGCGAAAAGTTTTCTCCGCTTGTAAATCTTTGCAGACGCCTCTTTAGTACATTACTTTCTGCACAGAAATTAGAGTCATCTTAGATTCAAAAATGTAATCAATTGCCATGCTTCATTTCTGACTGTATCACTATTAGGCATAAGAATAATACGAATATAAACATGACAGTTTATTCTTCCGCGTTTGCTGTTGTCTCACTCTAGTTTCGTAGTTTATTAGCCAGACAGGATTTAAATGAGATAGCAGCAAACACGAAAGAATACATGGCAAAATGTTTATAATCGTATTATTCTTATGGTGAAGACAATACTTCATGTGATTCACAAAAGTTCCCATTAGCAACCATCTCTTATCACAGGTAGAAAAAAAAAATTCAGAACGTAGAATTGGCCATACAAACATTGCAAACAGTCTTGCCAGTCCGACTTTTGTAGTACATTGAAAAGCTGCTACATTCGAAGATGAACAATACGGAATTTGTATTTACTTCGTTGGATAATGTATGAAAATGCAGTGGTCAAAATTCGGGGTGGAGAAAAAAGCTCGTCTTCTGCCTTTTTTTTAAATTTATTTACTGACGCAGAGGTTTTGGCGCCAGTATTTATCTTTGTGCCTGCAAAGCATGCCTGAGTAACGCTACATATATTCGACGGCAGAAGTTAGTTGTGGCGGCACCTACCAACATATTTCAGAACTTCCGCTTACTTTGCACTCGATTCTAAGCCACAGGCGGTTTTTTGGATTAGAAAAACTGGAAAAAAATTGCGGCTTAGAATCGAGTAAATACGGTATTCAACTGAAAGTGCAATATTTGAATTTCTTAATGAAATCTATACTAAACTGGATGTAAGTGAGTTTTTGACAGGCATATGTCTTTATTTATCTGAAGCTTTTGATGTCATTGGCCATAATGCCCTACTGCAGAAGCTTGAACAACTAGGAATTAGAGGTATATCCAATGAGTGGCTCAAGACATACCTATGTGGTCGCAAACAGGTGGTTGAAGTGCAATATACTGACCATAACAAAATCAGCTACTACTATTCAGGATATGAAAAATGTGAAATACGGTGTCCCCTCAAGGATCAGTATTAGGACAAATTCTGTTTCTCCTCTATGTCAATGATCTTATGTACAACAGGTATTGCCAAACTACCCTCCTATTTGCAGACGATACAAGCTTCCTTATTAGTGTTAAACCCAGAAGAAAAACTAAAAGACTCTGCTATTCAAACAATGAACAGTGTAGAACAGTGGTTCAGCTATAACAAGCTAATTATAAACAAACAAAAGACAGTAGCACTGAACTTCTATAATGTAAAAGGAAGACATCACCCAAACATAGAAAAAGAACTTAGGGACAGAGTTCTTGAAAGTGTCAACAGCACTAAATTTCTGGGACTCTGGCTCCTGAACAACACAAAATGGGAGGTACACATTGAATATTTGCAAAGAAAACCAAGCAAAACCTGTTACATGATATGGATCTTAAAAACTTGTTGCAGCAAAGCCAGCCTGTTAAATGTATACTACTCCTATGTGCAATCTGTAATTAAATATGGCATAATCTTCTGGGGCAATACAACAACAAATATTAAACTTTTCAGGATGCAAAAGAGAATACTAAGAATTATTGAAGGGGTAAACAATACTAAATAATGCAGACCCGTATTCTAAAAATGGTCAGTTCTTCCTCTTTCTTGCAATTTTATCTATGAAACATCAGTTTTCATCAAACACTATATTGATAGACACCTAGATATCTTATTAAAAAATGAAGATATACATGCACACAATACAAGGCAAAAATCTGATCTTCATATGAAAGAGGTGAGAACAACATTGTGCCAAAAAGGCACACCACATACTGGGATAAAGATTTTCAATAATCTACCTAACCGTATTAAATCAATAGGTAAACTCTGTAGTTTTAAGGCTGGAGTAAAGGCATATTTAATTGATCATTGCTTTTACAGTCTGACAGAATACATTAATGCCAAACAACAAAAATAAAGATCAATTATGAATATGCTACTTTGTATGTTGCCTGTAATGCTTGTTGTATGTATGAATCTCTGCTAAATTACTTTAACATCTAGTCCTTAGGTTTGCAATACAAACGGTATTTTATCTTGTAAATACCTAACCATGTCCAATATCCTTGTATATATTCTATACATGTAGGATTTGGAGGACTAGATAAATAAACTGCTTATCAGTTTTAGTCTTAAAAAAACTATATTTTGAAGACAGAGCAATTTACTGAATTCTAATGTCTCCTATCCATTGCCTCATTCACGTTAATGATGATTATAGGCTTTTCATAAGACACGAGAAACATTGTACATGATACGTTAATGTATCATCATCATGCAGTGTAGGTAAGAAATTATTAATGAAGTGCAAAGAGGTAATGTGCACTAAATTTATGAGTCCCAGTGGTATCTCAGACAGGTGTTGAGGAAGATGGCGGTGCGCGTTGATGTAGTAATAAATCGATCGTTAAACTATGAGTATTTAGCGTCTACAAAGTACATATCGTGTGATTAAATAGTAAAAAGTGGTATTAGAACTTGCCCAGTGATGCATATGTTGTATCATCCACACTGCTTTGCGAAAGTAAATCTCGAAAACATATTGTGTGCTTGTGGAACAAAGTGCAACGGTTATCTAGATGCGACTGGAATGTATCGTGAAAATGGCAAAACCAATGTATTAGAAACACTGCAGAAAGAACTTCAAGCCACAAGACAACATGCTCTGCTACTGGAAAGCATGATCAAAAACCTTTATGAACTGCCACATAAGGAAAAGTTAAAAATTTGTACAGTGATGATGTTTTAAATATTTGTACTAACAAAAGAAGTGACGCTCCATTGAAGAAGAGTGAACATGAAAAATGTGAAACAGTAAACAAAGGTAAGAGTGAACATGAAAAATGTGAAACATTAAATAAAGATACCCTACAAAGTGCTTCTGAACAACTCTCGTGTAATTTAAAAATGGTTAAGAAAAATGACCGCAGTAAGTTGAAAACAAACACGAATATGAGTCAGCTTACAAATAACAAAAAACAGTTACTGTTACTTTCAGATAGTCATGGTAGGAATTGTGCAAAAGTACTGAACGAAATTTCAACAACCAGCTATAAATTTACATCTTTGATAAAGCCAAATGCTATATTCAAAGAAACAACATGCAATATACAAAACAAAATGTCTAGTCTAGGACAATATGATTATGTTGTCATCTTAGCTGGTGCAAACAATATTAATGGATCAAAACGTGGTTTTATGACATCACTAGATGAAACGATCGCAAAAACTAGACACACACAACTAATTCTATGCACAATACCGTATAGATATGACATGCCCAATGAAAACTGCAAAATCTACCAAATGAACAGTTACTTGATGCAAAAAGCATCTTACAGTGAACACATCAGAGTTTTAGATGTAAATGGCTTCCTCCAACGGAAAGACTTCACCAGGCATGGGTTTCACTTCCATAAAAATTGAAAAAATAAACTGTGTGTTAATCTGCTGAATGCCATCAAAAGTCCACTGGTAACAAGAAGTGCCATAAAACGTGTTACACCAGGACATCAAACATATTTGTGGTCCAATGAAGCTAATTTGGTGGACAATCTCAGAAGAATGAGCAATACTGCAGCTGAACCAACAGCAACACCAGGAGCTGAAGAGCCATCAGTAACAACAACAAAAGTGAAGATGCAGTCAGGGTCATCAAGGAAAACACCAGAAACAGTTTTAGAAAAGAAGAAGGTATCCACCGTCAGCACTAAGTCACCACCAACATCCTATGCAAATATCTCGTCAAGTGCCACAAATCAGTCAGCCCACGACATCCAAGTGGAAACAGCAAAAACTCCAAATCAGTACCACTGGAAACTGCGACAAGATTTTCAACACGAAAACGCAGACCTCCAGCCTACAGCCAGGATTTTTTATGGGCAAGAACACCAGTAGCTCCCTGCTAGCAGCAAACCAAAGGAAAACAGGTGCAGGGCAAAATCTTCATGAACCAAAACTACACGAAAACCCGGTGAGTGGTGTCAAAAATCATTCCATTGGGAAACAGTCACTATTATCCTTTAAAATATTACAGCATAATGTGCAGTCAATGTTTAATAAGTTACTAGAAATAGACCTCTTCCTAAAAACAAAGCCACACTTAGATGTTCTCTGTATTACTGAACACTGGTTAACAGAAGACAAAATTAAAAAAACGCCACTTGTCGAATTTACTCTAGCTGGTTATTCTTATCGGAACAAAAGTAAGGGAGGTGGTACAGCAATCTATGTCAAAAAATATTTAAGATACAAATGCCTCACAAAGTACAATATTATGCAAATAGAAACAGACTGTGAATTCTCCTTAATTATCTTAACAGACTATAACCTATTGATACTGAATGTATATAGAGCCCCTGATGGGAACATCCAAACCTTCAAACACTCCCTCGAAGCACTACTCACAAAAATTCACTCACTAAACAAAAATCTATTAATAAGTGGAGACTTTAATATTGACTTCCTCACACCTGGAAAAAACGAAGATGAATTGTTGAATATTACAGATTCATTCAACCTATCCCCAACTGTCAACACACCAACCAGGATCACAAAAAAATTCAAAAACAGCTCTAGATCAGATTTTCATAAACGCAGACAAACTACACCACTCAATCGAAGTCATCGGCACAGGTTACAGTGACCATGAATCCCAAATATTAACAACGAATTTAAATTACATAGGACAATATCCCACAATAACTAAAATGTAAAGGCAATTTAATGATAATATAAGGCTTTTTAACTATCTGTTAAGGGCTGAAAACTGGGCAGAGGTCTATAAAGAAAATGATGTAAACTACATATTTAATTCCTTCCATGAAACATTTCTCCACCACTTCAATACTGCATTTCCACTGAAATCCAGGAAAATCGGAAACAAACACACAAACTCATGAGTAACAAAAGGGATAAGGATTTCCAGCCAAAAAAAGCATGACTTAAAAAATCACATGAAACACCATGACATCGATGATCAGTTTAGGTCATATTGTAAGACCTATTTTGCAATCAACAGAAAAGTTATCCAACAAGCAAAAAAATTATACAATGATAAATTTATAAAGGAATCTAACAATAAAATGAAAGGCTTGTGGACAGTTGTAAAAAATGAAACAAACAGTAAGCAGCATGTTATAAACAAAACATTAAAACTAAACCTAAATGATGAAGTCACATCAGATCCCCAAAAAATAGTAAATGGTTTTAATGACTATTTTAGTAAAATAGCAGAAAACCTGATAAATAACTGCCACAGACCAAATACTCAACACCAAACACTAATAGAAACCATACCAGTACAGGCATCAATGTTTCTTCACAAAGTGTCCAATACTGAAGTACTTACAGCTATAAAAGGACTAAAGAATAAGTACTCCAGTGGTAGTGACAACATTCCTGATTTAATTGTAAACAAATGCGGAGAATCCATTGTAGAACCCCTAACCCACATAATAAATGCATCTTTTACAAATGGAGTTTTCCCTGACCTACTAAAAACTTCTAAAATTACCCCACTTCACAAAAAGGGCTCTAAAAATGATGTAGCCAATTACAGGCCCATAGCACAACTCAGCTCATTCTCAAAAATATTTGAAAAATATTTGAAAAATTATTTTACACCAGATTGGAAGACTTTACTAATAACCTATCCTTATTGACAAAACACCAGCATGGTTTTAGAAAGCAAAAGACAACTACAACAGCTATTTATGATTGTTGTTGTTGTTGTTGTTGTGGTCTTCAGTCCTGAGACTGGTTTGATGCAGCTCTCCATGCTACTCTATCCTGTGCAAGCTTTTTCATCTCCCAGTACCTACTGCAACCTACATCCTTCTGAATCTGCTTAGTGTATTCATCTCTTGGTCTCCCTCTACGATTTTTACCCTCCACGCTGCCCTCCAATACTAAATTGGTGATCCCTTCATGCCTCAGAACATGTCCTACCAACCGATCCCTTCTTCTGGTCAAGTTGTGCCACAAACTTCTCTTCTCCCCAATCCTATTCAATACTTCCTCATTAGTTATGTGATCTACCCATCTAATCTTCAGCATTCTTCTGTAGCACCACATTTCGAAAGCTTCTATTCTCTTCTTGTCCAAACTATTTATCGTCCATGTTTCACTTCCATACATGGCTACACTCCATATGAATACTTTCAGAAGTGACTTCCTGACACTTAAATCTATACTGGATGTTAACAAATTTCTCTTCTTCAGAAACGCTTTCCTTGCCATTGCCAGCCTACATTTTATATCCTCTCTACTTCGACCATCATCAGTTATTTTGCTCCCCAAATAGCAAAACTCTTTTACTACTTTAAGTGCCTCATTTCCTAATCTAATTCCCTCAGCATCACCCGACTTAATTAGACTACATTCCATTATCCTTGTTTTGCTTCTGTTGATGTTCATCTTATATCCTTCTTTCAAGACACTGTCCATTCCATTCAACTGCTCTTCCAAGTCCTTTGCTGTCTCTGACAGAATTACAATGTCATCGGCGAACCTCAAAGTTTTTATTTCTTCTCCATGAATTTTAATACCTACTCCGAATTTTTCTTTTGTTTCCTTTACTGCTTGCTCAATATACAGATTGAACAACATCGGGGAGAGGCTACAACCCTGTCTTACTCCCTTCCCAACCACTGCTTCCCTTTCATATCCCTCGACTCTTATAACTGCCATCTGGTTTCTGTACAAATTGTAAATAGCCTTTCGCTCCCTGTATTTTACCCCTGCCACCTTTAGAATTTGAAAGAGAGTATTCCAGTCAACATTGTCAAAAGCTTTCTCTAAGTCTACAAATGCTAGAAACGTAGGTTTGCCTTTCCTTAATCTTTCTTCTAAGATAAGTCGTAAGGTCAGTATTGCCTCACGTGTTTTATGATTATCTCAACAAAACCTTAAAAGCACTGCATAACAAGGAAATCACTACTGGTATCTCTTTAGATTTATCCAAAGCCTTTGATGTAGTTGACCATACCATACTCCTTAAGAAGTTAGCAAATAAAGGTATAAGAGGAATTGCAATCAAATGGTTAGAATCTTACCTGTCAAACAGATTTCAAAAAGTTGAAATTAATTTTGAAAAGAAGAATACAACCACCCATCGATCTACTATCCACTCCTCTGACACAATGCCCATTAGATATGGTTTGCCACAAGGCTCAATCCTGGGACCCATACTGTTTCTGCTATACATTGAAGATATAAGCACGAAGCTTGCTACAGGACATACCACACTATTTGCCGATGACTAGTATACTAATAACGAGTACTGATACAGAGGACCACAACCAAAAAATTAAACCGCTTATCTCGTCACTCAGCAAATGGTTCAACGACAACAAACTGATTATAAACATACAGAAAACAACGTACATCAACTTCAGACTCTCATCCCAAAAACAAGAAATGCCTGATGTGATTCTAAATAACCAAGAGCTTATGTGTGTTGACTGTCAAGTTTCTTGGCATATGGCTTTAAGGAAACCTTAAGTGGGAGACTCACACAAATTATATCTCAAAAAAGCTCTCAACTGTGTGTTACATTTTAAGGATACTCAAAAAATCAGTCTCAAAATCTGTTCTCATACATGTATTTTATGCTTACTTCCATTCTACATTACAGTATGGAATCATATATTGGGGGAACTCACCTAGAGGTAGATATATTTTCAAAATGCAAAAAAAGGCAATACGCATAATATGTAATCTAAGACATAACGAATCATGCAGACACCATTTCAAAACAAATGGCATTATGACATTGCCCTCTGCTTACATTTATAACATCGTCTCATTTGTCAAGTCGTACCTGTTAAACAATGACTGCACACTAAAATTCAATGGAGATATTCATAACTATGCAACAAGGCAGCAATCTGACCAACATATGATTCAGTCCAGAACTACCTGCAACCAAAAAAGTGTTTTAAATGTTGGGATACAAATGTATAATAATTTACCAAATGAAATCAAAGCAACAAAGAACCCAAGAGCCTTCACACATAAGTTAAAAAAATATCTCTTGGACCATTGCTTTTATGCAGTTGATCATTTATTTGAAAGGGGTTAAAAATGTAAACAATATGATAAATGTTCAATTAGGTCTGAAAATTATATACTGTGCATGTCTATGAAATATACTGGATTATTATATACTGTGCATGTCTATGAAATACACTGGACTACTTTACTATTACATTTGTATTGGCTGTTTGTATTTTACCATACAACATTTGTATTTACTGTTTTGTTAAAGATAACTAACTTCCTCATTGCAGAATAATGTAAAATCTATTTATTAAATATTACTTGCAAATATGTTCCCTTGAGCTGTCCAATATCGTATGTACAACCTGACAATTCTATGATTTGTATTAACTGTTTTGTTTAAGATAGATAATTTCCTTGCTACAAAATAATGTAAAAATCAATTTGTAAAAATTAATTGTAAATAGCTCACTTGACCTATCCAATATCATATGTACAGCTATACAATACTATGATTGCCTGGATCAATAAAAATACAATACAATGCAATACAGATCAGCCTCAAACACTGTCTCACTGTGGTGGAGCGGAATTGGAGGTATGAAGCTACAAAGAAGAAGCAGCAACTACTCGTTCAGTTAAACAGCCATATATCAAATAAGGCTAATATAGGTATTGTCAGTGACTAGCGTTGATTTGACAGTCCCACCACCCTCAGTACAGGTTTACAATATTGCAGCAGAATGATAAAACTGCCCCTCTGTTTCTCGGGTTCCAAGCTCTCAGTTGTACATGCACACACACCCCAACAATAATGGTCATGTATCAAATGGGCCCAGCAAGCTGCAACATCAGCAATATAATCACATCTGCCAGTCACTGACTAGCGTGTCACAACTGTCTCCTTTTGTATCTCGTGTCCCACTTCTGAAATACATTTACACCTCATCCTGAGTCCCAATGTCTGAATTATCAGTGCCTAACTTGAAATGTCACTTTCTGGTTCAGTTATTTTACTGAAATAATATGGGTACAGTTTGACGAGCAACTATCAATGATGCATTGAACACAATTATACTCTACCCGTGGAACACCGGTGCCCATGGATTCAAGGTGTATGTGGGATAAAGGTCCACAGGATGTGGACCTGTCTCGCTGAGTGCACTGTAAAGACATAAAAGTTGCTGATATTAATTTGAGACAGTTTATCAACAGAAAATTCTATTTGGCAGTTGACACTACAATTACATTTGAAGACTAGCACAGTATCAAGTATGAGTACTAGGTGGACAAGAAGAGATTTAATTATATCAAACATGAGTATACCATACCTCACGAAAATTGGCGCCTCTGGATTCAGGAAGTATTTTTGTGTCTCTCTTGCACTGCAATTGAAATATTTGTGTTACATTAGGAAGTATCATTACAGTCAAAATGGTGAAATGAACATATTTTAACATACAATCAAGCAACTACTTACATCTGTAATAGGGAAACAAAGATAGCAAAGTCAACATAAATACAATAGCAATTCACACCATTGTCTCACATGCCATAGGATTTCAATAGTTGGACAGATACAGGCAGTTATAAAAATAGATACATGGTCGATGCATGGATATAAACAAATACAACTTCAGATTGTATGCAGACATTTCCTGCACCATTCATTATGCTGATAAAGTAGCTCTAATCATTTCTGAGCATGCAGCTGTGTCATTAGTTCTTGGACTTCAATAAGCAATACCTGAACAGAGAAGCATGGATTCAATTATTACCTTTGATATGGGACCTTGAGGAACAGCTGCATTGAAATGCCTTTTTGCCATACCCATATTTTGTGGTATCCATCACGTGTAAAATCATTCATTCAAGCTAACCAGCATCTAACAATTCCTTTTATCCAAAATCAGCTGATATTTTGTCTACACAAGCAATTCCATGATTTGGAAAAATATCTATGCTGAGGGCCACACAAAATTGGACACAAACAAACCATTATATACGTGGGATGATTCTTCACTAACACCCTCAATTGTGCAAACCACAAAGTTAGATTATGCTGAAGCATATGCCATTAATGTATGCCTTTGTGTGGATGGAGTCCTACACCAACAGAAACGACCATCATGTTAGCAAATGTCACAACAGGACTGAAACTAAATCAAGAGTGGGCAGACAACAACACTCTAGGCTCAGTGCATGGCACATTGACTAATATGAAATTACACAAATCCACAGTGACCATTCCTTCAGACATGTTCAAAAGAACACACACACACACACACACACACACACACACACACACACACACTCAAAACTAATTTGCCTCAATGGGCAATAGATAAACCACATTCAGTGTGAGATCTCCTTCGGGAATCTGAAAGTAATGAGCATGGAGGAAAAGAACAGGGACTGTAGACAGGTGGCACAAGGTAGGAAGAGGTGTGCCAAGATAGCTGCAATAAACATTGTGTCTGGGTGGCGCTGTGGTTCCCAACTTCGAATCCCACTCATATTCACTCATCGCCATTGATGCCGCGCAGAGTCCTGATGCAGCACATGTCAATATTCCTTCCCCACCCCCTTTCTCACCTCTCTCCTTGAATTCACATAATTAACATAAAAGACACTGGATGACTATAAAATGAAGTTTGCCGATATAAGCATGAGGATTAAGAGAACTAACAGCCACAAAAACAGGCCATTTGTTCAGGGAAAACAGTTTACCTTAATACTGCAATTTAAAACAAATGAAGACCAGTTGAGGACTGTTTTGTACTCATAACAACCACTATTGTACTATTTTGATCCCATTTTCTACAAAAGCAGCTTATGCATACGACATTGGAAAAGTCTACCGGTAAGTAGTTTACACAAGTGAAAGCAGTTTATGTGTACATTAATACTGCAAATAACACTTCATTTATGATGTGTGCCCACTGTACATTTCATAAAATTAGATATTTTTGAATGGTGTGAAAGCAGCGATGCTGAAAATCTGACGTGAGTGACGTATAATTTTCTTCTTTGCCTGGTGAAGTGGTGGTGATCCATTTTTTGAATATACTGTGCTTCCCTTCTACTTTTATTTTCCTTAATGTAGGTACATGGTAAAAGAGGAATACCAGAAATCTTTTTCATAGTTTTACAAAAGAGTAGGCTTTCATCCAAACATGATACTAACTGCCATTGTTTTGCTGTTTGAATGTGCTCATAGCTGCTTTCAAGTTTCACAAAAGTGACCCCATATTAAAGGTGAGAATGAAAGTAGGAACTGTATGCATTCTTTACCGTTTTCTCACTACACCAGTATTTTAGTAAGCTGACCTGGCAACAGCTATGTTCGTTCACATTGCATACATTTACTCCACACTGTACTATGCCAATCTTCCGATTCGGTGCACCTACGGTTGAAAAATAATTTTGGATGTACGCTGTGAAATAGAGTAAGTGTGGAAAAAATTCATGAACGGATGTATTTCATGCAGCATTAGATTTTCTCCCTTATGGATTTGGGAGGCACACTACAAAAAATTCATTTTATCGCTACTAATCTGTTAAATTATAAATTAAATCAGCTTTGATTATGTGAATGTTTAGCATTCTTTAGTGTCCATCTGCCAGATATTTACGTATTTTTTGGGAAGAGAGGAAAGGAAAGACAACAGGAAAGGCTTTCAGGAGAGGAATGAACAATGTTTAACCATTCTGTGGCCATGGCCCTCAATTACAATGTACGCTGCTTCCAACAAAGAATGCCGTCATTGTAGTAAGGTGAGATTTCCTTTGACAATGAGTGCTTATGTTATATCTCTCTTACAGTTATACAGTTCAAGACTGTTAAAAAGAGTGGACTTTCTCAGAACCTGCTGCTTATTTCTATTTTTATTAGTGTGGCAGCACCTATGGTAAGATCACTGTCACTTTCTGGTTGCTGCATAAGCAATACTGTAGTAGTGTGTGTAGGCCAAAATACTTTATTGTATTTTGTGTTCCAGTGCATCAAAGCCTGCTGTCCTCATCTGCCAACACTGGGCACTTCCTTGATAAATGTTCTGTATTTTGTTCTTCCCAGACTTCTTTCACATGGCATACCAGATTTTGGGAATGGTTGAAGAGGCAGCAGAATCTGATTTTATGAAGAAATAGAAGCAGATCTGGATGTAAATGAGCAGTACCATACAGCTGTTTGAACAACAGTAAGAATCACTGGAGAGGACACTCCAGATATGTTGGGAAATGTAAAAATAAAATACATTCTTCAGTTGTACCTAATGAAATTCGTGTATTTGTTGTGTTGTGGTTCTTTACTGGCTATCAAATTACGCAGTGAAAGAAATTATTGGTCTGAGGATGATGACCTTTGTGTTCAAACAGTGAAAGATTCTTTGATTCATAATAGGTATCTTTAACTGAAACCTGAATTACATTTCAATATGGGAAACATCTTATAAAGTAGTTTATCAGACTCAAGTCCACACACTTTGGATGCAAACCATGGGCCTTACATCTTACTATAGACTGGGAAGGACCAGAATGATGACAATGAGGATCTATCACTGAGTTCTAAAGTACTTTTGGATATGCTGTCCATTGTCACTAATTATTAGTCATGACCACATCCACCAGTAGGGACTAGGCTTCTGTGCATGTGCAACCATAAGAGAAAGCAGAACAATAACGTCAACCTTATCACCAGATAAGGTAATGAAAAAGAAACATGGGGAGGGGAGGTTCTCAGCTTGAATTTGATAGAGAAGGAAATCTTTGTCACAAAATGGAATGGTAAGAAGTATGTTGTACTAGGAACTGATTTTGACCCTGTACACCCCACAGTCAAAGTCTAACGTAGGAATTCATCCCAGAAACAAAAGCTCAGTATTCCAAAACAACATGCACTGAACACACAAGAATATCATGGATGTGCCAATCTTCATGGATGTCTAAAAGAGAAATATAGAATTGCAGTACATGGTTAATCGCAATACTGGTTCCCTTTTGTTTTTATAACTGTAGATATAATGGTTACAAATGCACAACTGGCTTCCAAGAGGTGCAATGAAGGAACTTTTCCCGCTGAAAGGGTTCAGAAAACAAATTCCCAGAACATATCAAATGTCAACTAATGGAACACCTATGAATCCTGTGTCATGTCCCACCATGATACGACCAGAAACTGTGTGCCCAAGAAATGAGAAAAGTGAAGATTATGTCAGTCTGAGTATTGTAAAGGGAAGCCTAGAACAAATTGTGGTGAGTGGAATGTTACACTCCCTACCAAATGCTTTCCAAACATAGTATTTGGCCTTAAATTTTTGTTTTGGAAAGACGATGGGTTAAATCTTTTATAAACGTGAGTTATTGTAAAATAAACAATAACAGTGAAATGGTATCAGTTTATTATTTTCAATTTCCTTATACTACCTATTTTCCTACAAAGCAGTGTAAGGTGAAAACTGCCAAGCGCTCGTTATACATTACGACAAGGAACAGGTTTGATGTGCTACAAAAAGATGAAAATTGTGAACAACAAAGCCCTGGGGTAAATAAAAACTTCATAGTTCAAGAAAACAGCTTAAGTAGCAAGAAACATTCATACAACAGACACAGCACTAACACAAAAAGTTCACCTAAACACAAAAAAAGAATAACAGTGTTTGCAGACAGCCATGGGCGATCAGTTGCAGCTAACTTAATGCATCAAAGTCATAATAATTTCGTAATTCAAGGAAATGTTATACCAGGTGCACCATTAACTTCAATACTTGAAAGCTGTAACAACTTACAAGATCTCACAATGAATGACACAGTTATAATCTGGGGTGGCACAAATGATGTAGCCAAAAATGAAGCAGACAAGGCATTAAATGCTATAATATCAGCATTAATTAAGCTTCAGCACACAAATGTAATCATAGTAGGGATACCCCATAGATATGATCCTGAAAGCTGGTCTTGTGTGAACGATGAAACCAGGCGAACAAATAGGAAAATAGCCAAAATAGTGAAATCTTTCCAAAACACTCAGTTTGTAACAGTCCCTGAGAACAGAGACTGGTACACTTCTCACGGACTACACCTAAATGCTAATGGCAAGGAAGAAATGGCCAGAACTCTACTTGCAGCCATCTCTCCAAAAAATTAACTAAAGCCTGCAATATCACTTGAGTGGAAGGATCCAGATGGAACTGAGCAAATAATTCCACAGCAAGAGAAAATTACAGTACCAGAAATCAACCACAATGTTGTTAAGAGGACAGTAACGAACAATGGAGTAGGAAGATCAGTTTGCAGGAACAGGATATTCAAAAGTCCGGAAACACATTGTGCTTCTAGAAGATCCTCAAGACCAATAAAACCCAGAGTTCAAAGTGACATGTTTTTGTGGGAAAGTAAAGCAACTAACAAATTCCCAGGACTGGGTAAAAACAACTGGCCAAGCCAGCTAGTTAGAACAACAGAAGCTGTTGCATCAACTGCAGACTCTTCAGCATCACTTAATCAAATGTGGTGGAGTATACAACTCCAGTTACTGCAACACCAGGCAGCTCAGCAACTCCTCAGACTGTACGGAGCAAGAAGGCACCTCAACAGCTACCTTGACAACTAGACAGACAGAAGCCAGGTTGGGTAGTAGATCGAGAAATGCAAGATCGCCAAAGAACAGGAACACTTTTAGTGCCTGGATCCAGAACTTATGTAAGTGAACCAACTCAGTGCATTTTAAAGGAAGATAATCAGAGTGACCAGTTAAACATACCACTAAGGCTCATGCACCTAAACATACAGTACCTTAGAAATAAGCTTAATATATTACAGGTTTTTGTAAGTGAACAGTCACCTCATATAGTAGTGTTAACTGAGCATGGATTAAAATCTGATGAAATTATTTACTGTAAACTAGAGGGCTACTCCTTAGCAAATAGTTATTGTAGACAGCAAAATAAGGGTGGTGGTGTGGCAGTTTACATTAGTGAGAATCTCGAGTACAAGAAAATAAACTATCTAGACCAGTACAACAAAGAAGGCTTGATTGAAGTGACAGGCATTGAAGTCCACACCAAAGAGTGTAGAGAGGTTATGAGAAAAAGTTATTGGGATTTACCATCCACCAAAGGCTGATGTAGTTAGCTTCATAGACATATTTAGCAGAGTAGTGGGACGTTGTGGTCCCAGTGACCTAACTATACTTGGTGATCTGAATATTGAGGCAAAATCTTCCAGTCTGTGTAATATGAGGTTAATAGATGCTCTTAACTCATATAATCTCATAAATGTAGTAAATAGTGATACCAGGGTAACAAAGTCCACATCTAGCAGAATTGATTACGTTATACTATGTAAACATATTAAAGACAGTGTTAGGTGCTGGAATATGGATTTTCACTACTCTGACCACAAATGCCAGCTTGTAGAGTATGTGAACACAAGCATCCCAAAAATGACAAAAGTTATCGAAACTAAAAGAATCCTAAAAGAGGGTAACATCCTTGCCCTAAGAAATAAATTAGCTATAGAGGACTGGGATCTGGTTTACCAGACTGAAGGATCTGAAAACAAATGGGCCAAATTCTATGATACTATGCTAAGACACTTTGACAGATGCTGCCCTGTTAAGAAAATACAAAGATGTGTTCACCCATAACCAAAGTGCAAAAGCCAACAGACTGATACTTCCAGCAAATATGATAAAACTCAGGCAAAACATCCAAGACCTGGGTGTGTTACACAAGTCAACAAACCTGCAGGTTTTTAAGGCCAAGTACAATGAAGCCAAGAAAATCTTTAAGTCACACTGAAGCCAGAAACTGAAATTTTAGTTATAAGACATGGAGGAAACAATTAAAGATCCTAATAAAGTCTGCAAGGTTTTCAATAAATACTTTATATCTGCAGCTGTTAGTCCAATTAATAACACAGTTGTGAGTAGTGAGGTAAAGCTCTGCCCCTTTGAAGAGCCACCTTTTGAATTCAAACAAGTAAGTGAAAAAGAAATAGGCAGGATAATAAATAACCTAAAGAATAAGTTCTCATCTGGATGGGATGGTTTGAGTAGTATTGTGATTAAAAAATGTAATAAGGAATTAGTTAAAATAATAACCCACCTGGTAAACTGCAGTATCAGAACATACATTTCCAAATGTATTGAAATGGAGCACAGTTAAACCAGTGCATAAAAAAGGATCCAAGGAAGAGGTTTCAAATTTCAGGCCCATATCATTAGTACCTGTCTTCAGCAAAGTATTTGAAGTTGTTCTGCTGACAACTTAATGACTATTTCTTGAAATATAAGTTCCTAACACAGACACAACACAGATTCCGAAAAGATCATAGTACTATCACAGCAATTATGGAATTTCTTCACAAAATGTATGGTGCCCTTGATCAAGGAATGCAAACAGCTGGCATATTTCTAGACCTTACTAAAGCCTTTGACTCAGTAAACCATGAGTTACTTTTAAGTAAACTTTAGTCATACAATGTAAATGCTGCATCCATGCAATTGCTGGCTACATATTTATTTAACCGCATGCAGTGTACAAAGCTGACTTACAAAATCAATAATCAGATCATTAATTTCCAGTCCAAATATGAGACAGTCACACAAGGTGTACCCCAGGGCTCAATTTTGGGCCCTTTCCTTTTCCTAGTGTACATAAATGATATAGAGCAACCTTTCAACTCCCAATTGGTAACCTATGCAGACGATACCTCACTTATTTCTTGGATGAGTTAACGTTGGTAGCAACTAAGGGACTACAGCAAATAACTACTTATTTCCAAGATCAATGGTGGAGGAGTATTTATAGCAGTAAAGAATTCAATAATATCCAGTGAAGTTATTAGCGAATGTGAATGTGAAATAATCTGGGTTAAGTTAAGTATCAAAGGTGGGTCAGATATGATAGTCGGATGCTTCTATAGACCACCTGCATCAGCAACCGTAGTAGTTGAGCGCCTCAGAGAGAACCTGCAGAACGTCGTGAAGAAGTTTCGTGATCATACTATTGTAATAGGGGGAGACTTCAATCTACCAGGTATAGAATGGGATAGTCACACAATCAGAACTGGAGCCAGGGACAGAGACTCTTGTGACATTATCCTGACTGCCTTGTCCGAGAATTACTTCGAGCAGATAGTTAGAGAACCAACTCGTGAAGCTAACGTTTTAGACCTCATAGCAACAAATAGACCGGAACTTTTCAACTCCGTGAATGTAGAAGAGGGTATCAGTGATCATAAGTCAGTGGTTGCATCAATGACTACAAGTGTAATAAGAAATGCCAAGAAAGGAAGGAAAATATATTTGCTTAACAAGAGTGATAGGGCACAAATCGCAGAATATCTGAGTGACCACCATCAAACGTTCATTTCTGAGGAAGAGGATGTGGAACAAAAATGGAAAAAATTCAGAAACATCGTCCAGTACGCCTTAAATAAGTTCGTACCGACTAAGGTCCAAAGCGAGGGGAAAGATCCACCGTGGTATAACAATCATGTACGAAAGGTACTACGCAAACAAAGAAAGCTTCATCATAGGTTTAAGAGTAGTCGAATCATAGCTGATAAGGAAAAGCTGAACGAAGCGAAAAAGAGCGTAAAGAGAGCAATGAGAGAAGCATTCAACGAATTCGAACATAAAACATTGGCAAACAATCTAAACAAGAACCCTAAAAAGTTTTGGTCATATGTAAAATCGGTAAGCGGATCTAAATCCCCTATTCAGTCACTTGTTGACCACGATGGCACCGAAACAGAGGACGACCGAAGAAAGGCAGAAATACTGAATTCAGTGTTCCGAAACTGTTTCACTGCGGAAAATCGTAACACGGTCCCTGACTTCAGCCGTCGCACGGACGCCAAAATGGAAAATATTGAAATAAACGATATCGGAATTGAAAAACAACTGCTATCACTTAGTAGCGGAAAAGCATCTGGACCAGACGAGATACCCTTAAGATTCTACAGTGATTATGCTAAAGAACTTGCCCCCTTTCTATCAGCAATTTATCGTAGATCGCTGGAAGAACGTAAAGTACCTAGCGACTGGAAGAAAGCGCAGGTCGTTCCCATTTTCAAGAAGGGTCATAAATCAGATGCGAATAATTATAGGCCTATTTCGCTTACGTCAATCTGTTGTAGAATAATGGAACATGTTTTGTGTTCTCGTATTATGACGTTCTTAGATAATACAAATCTCCTTCATCATAACCAACATGGATTCCGCAAACAGAGATCATGTGAAACTCAGCTCGCCCTATTTGCCCAAGAAATTCACAGTGCCGTAGACACTGGCGAGCAGATTGATGCCGTATTCCTGGACTTCAGGAAGGCATTTGATACGGTTCCGCACTTACGTTTAGTGAAAAAAATACGAGCTTACGGAATATCGGACCAGGTTTGTAATTGGATTCAGGATTTCCTAGAAGAAAGAACACAACATGTCATTCTTAACGGTTCAAAATCTGCAGATGTAGAGGTAATTTCGGGAGTACCGCAGGGAAGCGTGATAGGACCTTTATTGTTTACAATATACATAAATGACTTAGTTGACAACATCGGTAGCTCCGTGAGGCTATTTGCAGATGACACCGTTGTCTACAAGAAAGTAGCAACATCAGAAGACTCCTACGTACTCCAGGAGGACCTGCAGAGGATTAATGCATGGTGCGACAGCTGGCAGCTTTCCCTAAACGTAGATAAATGTAATATAATGCGCATACATAGGGGCAGAAATCCATTCCAGTACGATTATGCCATAGGTGGTAAATCATTGGAAGCGGTAACGACCGTAAAATACTTAGGAGTTACTATCCGGAGCGATCTGAAGTGGAATGATCACATAAAACAAATAGTGGGAAAAGCAGGCGCCAGGTTGAGATTCATAGGAAGAATTCTAAGAAAATGTGACTCATCGACGAAAGAAGTAGCTTACAAAACGCTTGTTCGTCCGATTCTTGAGTATTGCTCATCAGTATGGGACCCTTACCAGGTTGGATTAATAGAAGAGATAGACATGATCCAGCGAAAAGCAGCGCGATTCGTCATGGGGACATTTAGTCAGCGCGAGAGCGTTACGGAGATGCTGAACAAGCTCCAGTGGCGGACACTTCAAGAAAGGCGTTACGCAATACGGAGAGGTTTATTATCGAAATTACGAGAGAGCACATTCCGGGAAGAGATGGGCAACATATTACTACCGCCCACATATATCTCGCGTAATGATCACAACGAAAAGATCCGAGAAATTAGAGCAAATACGGAGACTTACAAGCAGTCGTTCTTCCCACGCACAATTCGTGAATGGAACAGGGAAGGGGGGATCAGATAGTGGTACAATAAGTACCCTCCGCCACACACCGTAAGGTGGCTCGCGGAGTATAGATGTAGATGTAGATCAAGGTTTGAAAGTTAATATCAGTAAATCTCAGTTATTGCCTTTTAAACTTACAAACTCACACCAAATCTCTATCAGTAACATAGGTGGAATTGAAGTAGTGGACTCAGAAGGCTGCAGATTTCTAGGTATTCACCTAGATGAAAATCTAAGATGGGTAAACCATATCAAATTTTTATGCAATAAAATCAGCAGTTCATTACATCTTATCAGCCAGTTATCAAAAGTAGTGCCACATCACACATTAAAAACAATTTATTATGGAACCATTTTTGCACAGATTAATTATGGAATAGAGATATGGGGTTGTGCTGCCGACATTCGTATAAACAGAATATTAACCCTACAGAAAAGAGCAATCAGAATTATCCATGGATTAGGGTATAGAGATTCATGCAGGGAAATCTTTGTTCATCATAAATACCTCACAGTCTACTCACTGTATCTTTACAAATTAACTATATTTTTTCTGACACATCAAAACAAAGTGCTCTGATATGCATGCCTATAATACAAGAAATAAAGACTGCTACTACAGACAAAGAACAAAATTAAAAACAACATGCATTAGTGGTCAAATATGGTACAACAGATTACCGAGCTCTATAAGGTGCCACAAAGGGAACTTATTCAAAGTGAAACTGAAACATTTCTTGATTGAAAAGTTTTTATACTCTTTAAGTGAATATTTAATATTAAACTAAAATAAATTATTATATATCCACGTGGGAAAAAATATATCTAAAAACAAAGATGATGTGACTTACCAAACAAAAGTGCTGGCAGGTCGATAGACACACAAACAAACACAAACACACACACAAAATTCAAGCTTTCGCAACAAACTGTTGCCTCATCAGGAAAGAGGGAAGGAGAGGAAAAGACGAATGGATGTGGGTTTTAAGGGAGAGGGTAAGGAGTCATTCCAATCCCGGGAGCGGAAAGACTTACCTTAGGGGGACAAAAGGACGGGTATACACTCGCGCGCGCGCACACGCACATATCCATCCACACATATACAGACACAAGCAGACATATACAGAGGCAAAGAGGTTGGGCAGAGATGTCAGTCGAGGCGGAAGTGCAGAGGCAAAGATATTGAATGACAGGTGAGGTATGAGTGGCAGCAACTTGAAATTAGCGGAGATTGAGGCCTGGTGGATAACGGGAAGAGAGGATATATTGAAGAGCAAGTTCCCATCTCCGGAGTTCGGATAGGTTGGTGTTAGTGGGAAGTATCCATATAACCCGGACGGTGTAACACTGTGCCAAGATGTGCTGGCCGTGCACCAAGGCATGCTTAGCCACAGGGTGACCTCATTACCAACAAACACTGTCTGCCCGTGTCCATTCATGCGAATGGACAGTTTGTTGCTGGTCATTCCCACATAGAATGCGTCACAGTGTAGGGAGTTCAGTTGGTAGATCACGTGGGTGCTTTCACACGTGGCTCTGCCTTTGATCGTGTACACCTTCCGGGTTACAGGACTGGAGTATGCGGTGGTGGGAGGGTGCGTGGGACAGGTTTTACACCGGGCGCGATTACAAGGGTAGGAGCCAGAGGGTAGGGAACTTGCTCTTCAATATATCCTCTCTTCCCGTTATCCACCAGGCCTCAATCTCCGCTAATTTCAAGTTGCCGCCACTCATACCTCACCTGTCATTCAAAATCTTTGCCTCTGCACTTCCGCCTCAACTGACATCTCTGCCCAACCTCTTTGCCTCTGTATATGTCTGCTTGTGTCTGTATAAGCGCGCACGAGAGAGAGAGAGAGAGAGAGAGTGTATACCCGTCCTTCCCCTTCCCCCCCCCCCCCCCCCCCCCCCAAGGTAAGTCTTTCTGCTCCCGGGATTGGAATGACTCCTTACCCTCTCCCTTAAAACCCAAATCCTTTCGTCTTTCCCTCTACTTCCCTCTTTCCTGACGAGGCAACCGTTGGTTGCGAAAGCTAGAATTTTCTGTGTATGTTTGTGTGTCTATCGACATGCCAGCGCTTTCGTTTGGTAAGTCACATCATCTTTGTTTTTAGATATATTTTTCCCACGTGAAATGTTTCCCTCTATTTTTATATATATAAAAAACTGCTCTCTTTGCAGACACTTCCACGCAATAAAGACACAAGGCAAATGCTGGTTACTGTGTAGCACTAAAATTGCAAAACCATGCAAGAAACAGCACAAATTAAGCACAGTATTGCCACATGAATACTCTGAAGAACAGGTGTGGGTTTGAATGTCATTACTTCATCCAATGTCACGCAAACAGCACTTTAACAGAAATAATACTGTGCCAACGGTGTGAGCTTGGAATCACAGCCAGGTCAGGCTACCCCAATGTCTTCCCTCTGCTTTTCAGAACCTAAGGGAAGGTGAAGGGGTGAGAGAACTGACCTACACCACACCACCAAGGTGCCCCCTAGCAGATACCTAGTACATCAACAAATGCCAATGAAAAGTGAATAAAAACCATTTTAAATTCATTTAAACTAGGGCATACCATACATCATAAATGTCAGGTCATCTGGATGCTCAATTGTATGCTCAGTTTTGAAAACTAACACACTGAGAAACATCAGAAAGGATTTTTTACATCTAAACAACAAATGTATACCCACATTAACTGAGCATGTAAAACAGGTAAGTAGCTTTGTACAGCCAACTTCAATAGTTTTCAGTGCCCTTCAAACATGGCCAAGGCACCAATTACAAATCCTCTTCTGAAAGACAGTCCCATCTACTGCAATATCCAACATCAAACCTACCACAAGATTATAAAAATGTAAACCCTTATGCACATCTCATTGGTACTACACAAAGCTACAATTTTCCCAATATACCCCAACAGACTAATCACAAAGATAATTCTGTTACATTCATTGTACCAATCTTCATTTTTGCATATCACTGACGAAAGTAAATTATCAGGAGCTAGAGCTAAAATCTGTGTCTTTGACAAGAGAAGCTAGTGTTGAATGTTTCCTGACTTTTTATCAAAACACCCTAACCAGCATTTGATAACAGTTCTCCTAATGTAATATTGTTGTTGCACAGATAAAGTAGACAACTAGAAGATACCAACTTCCCAGAATCCAGTGCAAGTAGAATACAGTGAACAATGCCTTCCTCACAGTACAGCACTTTTGTGAAGCACCAGAATACCTGGAGGTTGTAACTGGCAATTCAACAGTGGGACAATGAAGCACTTGTTTTGGAACTGAAGAGTTCTGACTGTATACTCCGCAGCTAAGAGCTCAGTTTCACAAGTGAATGAACAATACACAAACACTAAAGAATTACCTCCATGAGTAGAAACAGGTTTTCTTATCCAAGTATACATATCACTCACTGTAGCCATAGCAAAAAACTTACCCATAATAACGAAGCTTTTCTTATTTCTCAATTTCAGTGTTTCATTAATAGTTATCTCATAATGAAAATAACTTGATATTGCCACATAATATAATTAGCACTGCCAATCAGGCAAACATGAAACAAAGCATCAGGAATAAGCTTAATAAACCAGTCTCTTACACAAACCATACCTGACTTCCACCAAGCACTCAGCAGTACATCCTGGACGTATGGCTTCTAGCCTGCTCTGTAGAGAAGATCGGCTGGTCTGCACACTGCAAAAGCAATGTTAAATGTCAAAGCAGATTTTTTTCAGTGCAGCAATAGAAAGAGAAATTTTGTGGTAAAAACTGACAACTCAGTTTAAGGATATCCCAGTTCAAGAAGTGGTAGCATGCAGCTGCAGTTCTTAAGATTTAGTGAGCAATTAAAAAAAAAATAGTACATGCATTAAACTGAAGTAACACCAATATACATGAAAGTTCTGCTGGCAAGTCAGAAATATCTCATTACATATTAAAGCTTTATGCAATTTTCTACAGCACTACATTAGCTATGGGAAGGTAGCTCTAATGAAGTGTGAAGATAAAAGGAAAATTTTCTAAAGTTTGGATGGAACGTGCAGATTCGAGGCATGGCACTGCAGGCGTAAGCAGCATCTAGTCCCTGGAACTGCAATTACTGTCATCCATGTAACTGCTTTATTGCAAGTGCAGCTTATGCCCTTGTATCACTGCCACTTATGCCGTTACCACCCTGTCATGCATATAAAATTGCCCAACGTACATAGTGTCACTGTTTATGAACTATTCAACAGCTCCACCATATTTTATTCATACATGAACATTAAACAAGACAGCAGACAATCTGAACATTTCACATACAGAAAATATGGATGCCAAAAAACTACAGACCAACTGCCGTTCAGGCGTATACATGAACAGGCTAAATTTCACTAGACCACGTTGGGATGAAAGAGAAAAATATTGTCTTCCCTCAAGTAACAATCCTCCCCCCCCCCCCCCCCCCCCAAAAAAAAAAATTATTTTCAAGCTTAAGGTAAATGCTTAAACCTGACATGCTCGGCGTAATTGAGTTCTGGGATATAGGAAAATTAATTATTTTTGTGCATCATATGGATTGGAGAAAACTTTCAAAGCTCCTACTTCATACACAACATAAGCAACTCATGGTAAAATACTGGGATAAACTGAGAAGCAGGGATGCAGTTTTCCATCCTGAGCAGAATCTATGAATGCACTACCACAATATCAATGCTTTGGTTTTTCATTTTATCCACAAAGTCAATGCAGATTGTGAATTAGTGCACCAGGTCCACAATGTACAGTGATGTCTATATGAAATATGGAACATTGACAATTAGCAAAGCTCAGTATCAGCAAAAACACCAATATTCTGCCTTAACATTAGTCACACTCAGATTAACTGCACTGAGGTTCAACAGCGCAACCAATACTGCCTTAATATACTACAGAAAGAGAACACACAAAACATGGAAAACAGTAACTAACAGATGGAGAATGGAAGCAGACAAATATAAATTCACCATTTTATAGCACAAACACACTCCCAAAGCAAAAATAGGACACTGTACCTTCATTCTCCACACATACCACAAGTGGCTCCATTTGAGCTGACAGACCAACACAGATTTGGGGTGGCTTGGTCGCAGAGTAATTTATATTTTGACACAGAATGTAAAAATCTGAAATGAAAAAATTCTATTACCACCTAAAGTAACTTAAGTGGTAACGGTTCCTATGCACGTTACACTAAAATAATATTCCACTATTAACATCCAGTAACTTAATGTTCTCCAGGCACAAATCGTCGTAACACAGTGATCCCCCATTTTGGTAGCTGCAGCATCTTGATGTCAGCCTGTTTCATCAAATATGTTACAGCACAATATTCTGGGGCAAGATGCAAACATCTCACATGCCAGATTGTACCAAGGACATAAGAAATAAACATCCTTGCTAAAGGCTGATTTAAGGAAGTACTGCCCAATAGCACTTTACAGTATGAAAAGGTCTATACTTTCCCCAGCACAATAAAAAATTGTGATGTTCATATACTACACACTATGAAATATTCCAATCAACTGTCTGTGGCAAACAAAATACTGCTGAATATCTTATTGTTTCTATACACTACTCATCAGACTCATAGCATCTTAATATTACAGTTATATATGCACCAGTACTTACAGGAAGCTGTGACTCATTCCACATACAAGCCTGTCGCATACACAAATGACACTACAAATAAATATCATTACAGGTAATACCATTAATTCCATTGTTTGGATCTGGAATATCAACTCAAGCAACCTCCTGACATAGCCAAGACCTCAGACTAGGTGACATTATTGTCTCCACTAAAAGAGGAAAAGGAACAAAATAGGTCAACTGATAACTCATCCAAACTAATCTAGAACTCTGGTTTCAGTACACTGTGTCACAACAACATCCTCAAAAACAAAAAAGGTAAAGAATGTTTTCACTGGTGGTAGGGTCATTCCATGTCAAGTCACCCAGGCCTTGACACCAACCATGTCAGATTTTGATGAAACTTGGTACAATTACTTCTTTTATCATCCTGAAAGCACTTGTAAAATTTTTTTGCTCTATCTCAGTTTTTTTTATAAATTTTTAAAGTTTTTAGATTTGGCGTTGTTTCAGCAGTCGGAAATCTTAACTTAAACGTGTCCTCACAACTAAAAAAATTTGTATATTAAAGAACACTCAAGATATCAGTATGAAATATTGGAGTAAGTTTGTGTATTATATCTAAATGTTAAAAAAAATTACCATAAAGATATATTAAAACCTTCCAAATGAATAAAAATTTACAAGTTTTTTTTTAGCAAATGGATGTTTAGTTTTACAAAAACTTCAATATCTTGAGTCTCAGATCTGATAGAAAGTTCAAATTTGTTTTAAAATACTCTTAATTGTATAGGCTATTAGATAAAAGAAAAATTATGTTGGCTTTTTAACCTGTTTAATAGTTATCTAATTTTTAAAATAATATTAATTATATTTTAAAAATATAAAGTACCAAGTGACTTAGACACCGAAAATAAGTTTTTGTCTTCTTCGAGTAACAATGTACGCTTGGATTTTATTTTGTTACTCCTGTGTTTTGAAGTAAAAAATTATTACAGTGTTAAATAGTACTTGGATAGTATTTTATTAAGTTTATTCGAACTTTCAGTGAGTACTGTTACTTAGTTTACAGAGATTCTTTTCCAATATCCTATAAAAGTAACCAGAACAGTAATCAGACCAAAAGTGAAATCAGTATGTCAGATATTCAAACCTGTAGCGTAGGGTTATTTAAAAAATCTGACTGTTTCCAAACAACCTACACACCCTCAAAACAGTTACAGCCGGTATCTGAATTGAGCGAGGAAGAAAAAGATTTGATCCACTTACGATCTGGAATTAATCTGTGTGAATTTAAGAATATATGTCCATACCACAGCTACTACTTTTTAAATGTTTTTGAAAAGTATCAAATAACATGTGTAGACCCACTAAAAAAACACAAAAGCCCATCAAAAAATCATTGAGAAGTGTAGGCTTGGATCTTTCTAAACAATTACTGACAAAAAATATTAGCATAAAACCTGGACAAAAGTTTTGCTCAACATGCCGTAACTTTTGTGAGGAAAAATAAAGAGTTGAAGTCAATGAAAGTGAAACAGATGATGAAGTCATGGTTGAATTAGAATCACAGGAATCCAGAAATGAATCCCTCGTACAAACAAACATTGCTCTTGATAATTTAGGTTTAACACCGATAGAGCTTCATGGCTTGTCAGAACAAAGTAAAGGGTCTTATTTTAAAAGGAAGGTTAGCAGTATTGAAAAGACTGCAAAAAAGGCGGTTTCAAAAGCATTAAAATATGATGTACCAAGTTCTGATGATGACGAAGAAGATACAAGTGTGGTTGAGAAAGCAAAGGATTTTGATGTAATGATTTCTCTTATGAAAGAGAAGATTTCATCTGTTGGGAGGTCTAGAAAAATCCAGATTCTGACCTTGGCTCCTGATTCTTGGAGTCAAAATAAAGTGATGAAAGAATTTTATGTAAGTGAGTACATGGTGCGACAAGCTAGAAAGCTAAAATCCGAAAAGGGTATTTTGGAAACTCCTGGTCCAAAAAAAGGTAAAACTCTTTCTGAAAATACAGTAAGACTTGTAAAAGATTTTTATGAAAAGGATGAAAGTTCCAGAGTGCTACCTGGAACAAAAGACAAAGTAAGTGTTCAAAAAAATGTGTACATGCAAAAAAGACTCATTTTGTGTAACTAGAGAGAACTCTATTATTCTTTCTAATGGGAGAATCCCGAGGTAGAAGTAGGATTTTCAAAATTTTGTTTCTTGAGACCTAAATGGTGTATCCTTGCTGGTGCTGCAGGCACACACACTGTATGTGTATGCAGTATCCACCAGAATGTTAAACTATTACTGGATGCTGTGAAAATTGAAGAATCTTATAGAGACCTAATTAAGATGCTTGTGTGCAACACGGAAAACCAAAACTGCATGCTACGTCATTGCGACAGCTGTACTGCAAATACTGCACTAACTGAGTACTTATCTGAAAAACTAAGCGAAGATTATGATTTAGAAGAAGAAATTGTAATCAGTCAGTGGGTTAACACAGACAGGGCAGAAATGATCAAACAGTCGTATCAGTGTTGAAGACTACATCTCTTTATTGGTTAGGTCATTGGAAAAGCTCACCCCGCACTTGTTTATAGCAAAATCCCAATCAGCAGCCTTTAAAAGATTGAAAGAAGACCCACCACCCAAAACAGCAATTATTGTGATGGGTTTCAGTGAAAATTATTCCTTCGTTATACAAAATGAGATCCAAAGTTGCCACTGGAATAGAGGTGGTTGTACTCTACACCCAGCTGGAGTTTTTCTAAGAAATGAGGAAAACAATGTTTTTGTTTCCAACCAATGTTTTATTAGTGATGACCAAGAACGTGATACTGGTTTTGTTAACTTTGTACAAAGAGAAATTACAAAGTGGCTGTCATCACATCATACTGACATTGGCTCAGTTCACTACTTTACAGATGGTTGTGCTGGGCAGTACAAAAATAGAAACAGTTTTAAAAATTTGACTGAACACTTGAGAGACTTTAATTTGAAGGCCCAACACTTTTTTTGCAACAAGTCATGGGAAGTCAATTTGTGATGGCCTAGGAGGAACTATTAAAAGAATTTTAAGGAAAGCTAGTCTACAGCTTTCAGACAAAGAACAAATAATGACAGTAATCCATGTGTGTTCATTTTCACTTTATTGACAAAAAAGAAGCTGATTTGCTACGGTTAAAACTAGAAAACCGTTTTTCAGCAACCCGAACCATTCCTGGAACAACAAGTTTTCATAACTTCAAACCACTTCCAACAAAACCTTGAAATTAGAAGGACTACACATAGTGTAAAACCCTCCTTACTCTTTTCTTTCCATTCATCTTCTGATTGGGTTAGTGTTGAACCATCCATAAATAGCTATGTGGCTGTAAATTATGATGGTAACTGGTACTTTGGACTGGTAAAAACAATATTCAATGATGAAGAAGATGCAGAAATTCTGTTTCTACATCCTTCAGGACCAGCTGCATCATTTTATTGGCCTGAAAGAGAAGATTCTTGCATAGTGCCTTTGGAGCACATAGTCTGAAGTAGACGCACCTCAATCAAGCGGCACTGGAAGAATGTATTACTTCAATAAAGACTGTATCAAAAGAACTGAAAGCTCTTGGATGAAGTGGAAAAACAAGTTGAATCAGCATTAATGTTTATTAAAAAGACCAAATTACTCAAAAAATTCAATGTTTCAAGCAATCAGTTGGGTTATACATGTGTGTCGTAAGCACACTATCTTTGTACATAATTCTGATGTAATCTACTATAATTAATAAACATGTTAAAAACCCATCATTATTTTTGTTTTATCAAGTAGACTATATGTTTAAGAGTAAATTAAAACAAATTTGAGCATTCTATCAAGTCCGAGACTCTAGATGTTGCAATTCTTATTAAAAAAAAAAAAAAAAAAAAAAAAAAAAACACATATATTTTTTTTTTCATAGAAAATATTAATATATTTTAATAGTATCATTTTTATCTTCAAATATGTATAATAAATAAACTTGCTGCAAAAATTCATGATGTTATCTAGAAGAGTTTTTAAGATAAGCAATTTTAAAGTTCTGAATACAAATTAAATTTACCATTTCGGAAGGTTCGGAAAACACAAAACATAAAAACTTAAAAAATTTATTAAAAAAACTATAAGAGATACAGCAAAAAAAATTTGCAGGTGTTGTCAGGATGGTATTAGAACCATTTGAGCCAAATTTCATGAAAATCTAAGGAGGTGGGTGTAAAATTTATTTTTTATTGGGTGATTTGATGTGGAATGACCCGGTAGGAGAACAGCATAATGACGACAAACGTAGCTAACATCTCAAATAAATGTATGTGCTTATATCAAACTTCATGAACAACAGACACTCTCCCCTCCCCCCCTTTTTTACAAGATTTAAATGATTCTGTAAAGACAAACAACAGACATCTGGCCATCTATAACAGACTACAGATACTTGCAGGAGCCCACAAAAGGAACTTTAACCACGTCATTTACTAGATAAGCAAATACAGCTAAATGGACTGTTCTGCTTCTGCATGTGGACATCACATGCCACGTTATATCACACATCAAATCAGGGGTCCAGTACTGTTGGTTGGACTCAAGAACAGGTAACTGTTTATTTGCTACACATTTAAAGTAAAACCTAAGGTACGCATAAATGAGCATTTAAACAATCATTAACTAAGAACATGTATAGAATATATAGGAAAAGCATACTGTACCGCACAAAGATCTCCAGCCATTCTGGTAACTCACAGCAGGGACAGTCAATTGCCTGCAGAGAAAGAAAGAACATTAATTTTCAGTGAGACTTTGAACAACGTATTTTAAATAATAATACTTACTTCATTTTGCAAAAATCCAAGAGATTAAAAAACTATCAGTTATGACATGTCTAAGTATATGGCAATTAATTTACAGCTATAGCCATATATTTTTACATTAAATTTAGTAACAGTACATAGAGCAGTTTTTTCTGGTGCCATATTTGGTCCAAAATGCTTTCAAAAGAACAGTTGCGTTCATTTTACTGCGCACCATATCTATTCGTGAAAGTTGTCAGTACGGTTACAGCAGCAAACTGAAGCAAGCTATAGTATATGGAACAAGATGCCTCCTCTTTGCAAAATCATCTACCGATTATTCTGTATAAATAATTTGGTAGCGAAATTCTATCTGGTATGAAGAAAGGATAGAGTGGCATATCCAAGTAAATACGTAACATGTGTAGCATAACTACAGCAGAAGTAGACGTTCTAAACTTAAGCATGAAATTTAGGTAGAACATTGTAGCCTTACACCTGTTTCCGGTGGCTCGATTTAGGATGATAACCATATTACAGACTCAACATGGCGAACATGTGAAAAGACAGTATACCTAACATGGCTCACGCTATTCATATTAAACGACATACGAAACGGAAACCATTTTCTAGATCTTTATTTCACTGGGTAACACTTCTGTCCCGCATCGTGCTTAAACTCTTTCGGTCCTGAACACTTGTAAGTAGTAGTGCTAGAATTCTACCACTATCCTAAATCGGAAATAAACCATGTGTATACCTATGCCGCTTTACAGCTATTTACTGTGCACAAAATGCAGGCGTCTGTTTATGGAAACACGCTACTACAACTGACGTTACATAAAATACCAGACGCATACTACTTAAATCAGCTAGTAATGCGTTCTGCATCACTGAACAGACTCTGCCGTCTAAACTATTTACAAAATACTATTTGCAAACGCTTACCATCAGCCATTACAAATGCGTTATTCGGTTATCATGCACTCATACAGATACTACACCTGATACAGCAAGAATAGAACTGCGCTCCTTTCCTCGCCTGAGGTAAGTCACTCATCTTTGCTTCAGCTGTGCCAACATATACGACTTTCTTACGCCATGTTTTGTGGTATAATCGATTACATGCTGGATTATTTTGCAACAACAGTAGGTAATGAGCATCATAAACAATTTCGACAACAGAGCAAAAAATAAATGATGACAGGAAATACACAGAACATGAAATTCTGCTTTAAAGACATAAATCCCACAAATATCCGCAGCGGTAACGGAGTAATAGTGAAGTATTTTGTCGATTGTTCAACCTGTTTCCGTAAAACTGTCAACATTTCCTAATGTCCTAAAAAAAAGGAATGTAACGGAAACAATACCAATAGTAAAACCATTTAAATAACGAGCAGTGTACGAAAGATAATATTATGACCCGATTAAATTTTATGTACCGCAACCACGGCATAGTGGGATTAGGATTATGTTTTCAGCGACCCTTGAATGCAGGGAAATATGTGGCATTTGTGTTAATTTTTCGTATTCCCGCAAACGATTTCTTATAAGATGTTTCGTTGACGGAGATAATCAATTTACTTAGATGACGATGGTTTGCCCAATGAGCTATTTGTAAACTAAAGCGAGAGTGGTGATAGATATGACAAAACAAAATTGTGCATTTTCTTTTCTCGAAAAATCAAGAACGCCCAACACGGGTGTAGTCGACAGAGAAGCAACATGGAGGCCACTGACAAATATCTTAAAGACAATCTGGCGTGAGTGTCATCAACGCCACCTAGGTGGCGTTGGTGTCATACGATAGTAGTGATGGGGTAAACTGCGATTTTCCGATATCAGTGATTTCTGTGAATGCTACTTTTCAGTATCTGTTATTCTTAACTGTGATTTGTCGCAGTTAAGAGTCGCAGTTAAGGAACCTAAGTCGCGTATCCCTCCGCCACTGCTATTTCTGCTACTTCTGCGATTTTTGTGACTTCTGCTACTTCTGCGATTTCTGTGACTCCTGCGATTTCTGCGACGTACCACCGTATGAAAAAGTTACATCTGTCCACACAGATAATTGCATCTCAACAAACCTGTCATTGGTAAGTATGTTTTACGTTTATTCTTCCGTTGGCTTTAATTTTGTATTAAAGAAACAACTGTGAAAATATTAATAGTGTAATTAATATGTAAGTAGCCGCACAGTACCGTAATAGTTCGTGTTTAGAAAATGAATTCTAACATATTGTTATGTTCATAGGTACCTGAACTACATTTCAGTCACTCAGTAAAGTGATAATTCAAAATATCATTGTCAACAGATCTGAAGAAACTGCCAGTCTTTAGACCGTTTTCGTCAGACGAGAGGTTAGTTTCTAAGCGTTTTGATGGACTTAATTACTTCCGTGAGATCGTTCTTGCGAATGTGATATAGCTAATATTAGCAAATGTGATATAGCAAATACTAGCAATCTACTCTGTCAATTATATTGCTAGTAATTAGTGACAGCAAAAATTGTTTAATAATCCTTGTGTTTTTGCAGACGCAGTTCTGACTGATTACTGGTTGCTGTACATATCTATCCACATCAAGGCTGTTGAGAGAGACTCTTGAAGATTCAAGACAGCTCTTAGAGGATTTGCAATTTTAAAGTGAAATAATTATGAAATAAGTGTGTGACTGATTAAAGTGTTTTATTGAAGTTGTTGTGCGATTTTAAAGGAATAATAAATGTTGAATACATTGAGTGAATAATAAAAATCTCAGTTTCCACATGTTAAGCCGTCCTATACCCGTAATTTTCCGCTACTTATTTATTGGTAAACACTTGTTGGATACCGACGTGCCCCCCCCCTCCCCCCTTTCACCACAATCTTGGTGTGACACTGACCTGTAACATATCCCGAAGTCTACAATATGCATTTTGAGGCTGTTGATATGAAAGTGGGAAGTACAGATATTCCATTTAAATCAGGAATAGCTTAAGTGCATTACTTGAAAGTGACACAGGAAAAGCTTACTTATGTAGGTGTAGTAGTGTCGGCAAAAAGTTCGTGTGTGTGAAGTTGCCATGTAGAACACCAGGTGTAAAACTTTTCTCCCGAGTCTTGAACTGTGTCGGAACAAAAGTGAGGCATTCATATGACTGTTTTCATTTCTCTACACTTATACAGATGTCTGAGTTCTGCTGTGTTAACATTGCAAAGTCCTGTAGGCATGTGGAGTATTAACCAAAACTGTCATATTGGAAGCAGAATCAAACACATTTGTTACGTTACTTGATAGTTTCAGGAGAAAAAGGCAATGTTGCTTCTTATTAACATAATACATTCAGAGTCACAGCAGTATTTGACCAACCATAACTGATGCTGAATGTGCATGTCGTCATATAATATGAAGGGCTTATTTCAATAGTGGTACAAGTCCATTACCTACACTTTTCTGTCTATAATGCTTCGGAAATTAGTGATCCAAACAAACATAAATAAAGGTTCATCTCTAGCAAGAAGCCATATGCTTGAATATTTCTGGTATCTCAACTGCAGATTTTTCAGCACTCATTTAACTTTACGACTCTATATCTCAAAATTAACAAAAATGGACTTGTACCACTATTGAAATAAGCCCTTCATATGCACACACAGCACATCGATCTCGTGAGGCACAAGGCTCTCATAACGAAGTACATACGTCGGTCAACAGATGACACTAGGAAAAGTATGTTAACTGCGCTTTTTACTTGCTACTTGCGACTCTTAGTTGCGATTTGTCACAGAAATCGCAGTTTGACTCGGTAGCGAATAGCGTAGTATGAACTTTGCTCAACAGATGGCAGTGCTAACTGCGCTTTTTAGTTGCTACTTGCGACTCTTAGTTGCGACTTGTCACTGAAATCGCAGAAAGCAGTGCTAAATTCGACCAATAGATGGCTCACGTCTTTGAATGTGAAATACTACTTGCGACTGCTAACTGTGACTGAAATCGCAGTTAGATTCTGTAAAGTTGCTACTGTGATATCTGTGACTTCTCAGTCACTGCGATTTCTAACATACGCGATTTCCTGCCCACCACTATCCGATAGCCTGAGAAGGAAGCTGTGGAGAGAGATCTTTGTCTAGACCACCGAGTTCGCGAAAATAAGATTGCTATGATAATCGCAAAGTATAAGTTCTCTGGCCCGAAGTACGATATAATTAACAGTTTACTGTGTAGTTTTTCTAATAAAAATTAACTGACCCGTGTACAAGACCTCTTAAAAATTTTTGTATTGTGCGTTCTATTTCAGATATAGTCGAAATACGCGTTTGTGGAAGGCACTGTGCGGAATATATGGTTTCAATTTTACAATCATGAAGGATTTGTACAGACATTGGAAAGCTTTCCATGATATGGACGTAAATTAAAAAGCGAATAATGAAATATGTAACATGCCGGTATCTTACGATATGTGTACGGACATAGTTTCCCTCGATCGCCACAAGACAAGGCGTATGCCAGCTCCTCAAAAACTACTAAATAAAATGTGATACAGTATTATATTGTAATGTTGGTTTTTTTATTTCAGATTTATATAATTTATAAATTTTATCAGCACGTGTTTCCCACTCAATAAATAACATGCTTTTAGTTTAACAATTCTTACCGCACTTCTAAATAATGGTACACGGAGTGGTGTTTTTTTACATGCAGTACCAGAGAAGAGTTTAAACGGTAATGGATTTTGAACATGGAATGAATCTGAAAACATAAGAAATGTAGTTTGATTCGTTGGGATGAAAACGGAGAAATGTGCTTAGCCCTTCGAAGATGATATGCATAGGACAAACTGACTGAACTGTTTCAGGGGTATCCAGTACTTCTAGTGTACTGTCACAAAGCATATCTAGGTTTTTTGTAATCAGATGCCGTAAATCAAGCTCACTAATGAGTGTCTGTATAGAGTTTTTTAAAAGAATATTCACATTCTCACGCTAATGCCCTCCCTCAGTGTTAGTTATTGGCGTTACAAAAATTATAAGATTTGAGTAAGTCCTAGCAAGGCTGTAAAATTCCAAAAATTTTATCACGTACTGGCTGTGTCAGAACATCAGCTTGTTGCTCAGTTGTGCTAACATACATTAACACAACTTCTTCATAAAGGTTTCCCCCCCCACAAGCAAAATTTTGACATATATATGCTTAAGCTTGATGGAGCTGTGTGGTCTTGCAAAAGCTTGTTACGGGCATATTATATTCATCCAGTACAACAGCTCTTTGACTGCCAGAAACACTATGTTACTGTGCCAACAGCCTTCACTATTCGTCATACTTAAGGCTAAAAATTCTGATTCTGTTGACTACAGGGACACCATAGGCTGTTTCTTAGATGCCCAAGAAACTCTGCAACCCAAAACTTTGAAAAGACAACCACTTGTGGACTTCTATGTCCTCTGTGACCAGCACAGTCAGAGTGAACATAACCAATTATGGTATCACTACAGTTTTTATCCTTCGCACACAACAAGCTCATTTTATGGTTCACGTAATTTAATGCAGCACAAATTTTAAAATATTCCAGAAACACAGACTAGCTTATGTTTGGTACCTGGTCACAATGGAACCTAATGTGACATACATCAATGATCCCATTAACTTTTTACATCAGTTCTCAATGTCTTCATTTTCATATTATTCACTTTTCAACACACTTTACTAAATGGGAATTGAAACAGAATTACTTTAATATACATCAAAAACTTTTAATACTTTTTGAAGACAGGAACCTTCACAATTAGTAATAGTACCCTTCACTAAATTTTGAAAAAAATTCGTTTCCAGTAAGTTCCTAATCAGACCTTAATCCTTAATTCTGAAGTTATCACTTAGTAACATCTGTAAGTCATCCATTCCACTTTGGGAAGTTGAAGCTACCAGCAGATCATCAATGTAAACAAGTACGTTTTATTGCTCTTTTCGGACTTAAATACAAGCAATCCTCATAACAACTGCTCACAGATCCTAACTCAGCTATTGCTTTGTCAAATTTAACATTCATAATTTGAGGGAGTGCTTTAAACTATACAGAGTGTTTCTAAGCTTACAAACTTGACCATCCATTTTATTGCAACATACAGTAGGTAATTTAAGGCAAGTCTCCACCTATCTCCCCATATCGAAGAGCAATACAAACATCCAGCCTGGTAGAGTTATTCTCATTTGTAGTGCATCTACAAAAAGGGTTCACAGAAGTCGCACAAAACAACTTTTAAAAATTTTGATTTGCATTACGTACAATAGAGCCGTCAACTAGTCTTACCTTTAAATAATGTTAGTCACATACATATAATTAACTCTGAAATAAATATGTAAGCTCTACAGTTTCTATATCCTACATATACTACATCAAAACTACTACAAGAATGAAACAGTAAAGTTGAATATCAGTCTTGGAATATATTCTGAATACAAACATAATGAGGTACAATAACCTTCTCTGTGCCAACTAACACCATTTTCGAAACCATCAGTTGTGCAAAATCTGACTTGTGCTTTACTCACATTGCATCTTGAAAGCCATGGATCGAAGCAGCTAAGCCTATATCACAACAGGTTTTTCACCCAGGAAAAGCTAAATTGAAATGGGCATATGTGTTGCCACATCTGAACAAATTTATGTACAATATTGAATTAAACTAGCAGGAACTTGAGCTGATTTACATGTATTCCTGAGGTAACTGGAGTAGTTGAGATACATTTATCCTATAAAATTCGGATTCTTCTTAACTGCCAGCCTCTGGATTCTTCTTAACTGTCAGCCAGCCACATCTTGCTGAGTTCTATAGCCTTCTACAGGTTATTCTCTCTAAATTTTACAACAGAGACCATGTTACAGGTATTGTTATTTCAATGATAATGTATGTGAAAATGGGAGAGGGGAGAATAAGATGTCATGTATAAATCCATCATTCAACCATCACTTGAATATTGTTTCTTGTTGTGGGAACTTTTCCTAAGTTAATTAACTGTAGAGACAGAAAAATTCAAAGAAGAGTTGCTGTGCTTGTCTCACGTTTCCTTGGGCAGCATTTGAGTGTCACAGGAATGCTCAAGAAACTGCAGAGGGAGACTTAACAAGAAAGACATCTAAGCAAAAGAGGCCTTACTCTTAAAATTCCATTAGCCCTACTACATGTTCCAAAATGAAAACAGACATGTGTTATACCAACAGAAATACAACATAATGAGACTGGCCTAAAATTGAAATAACTCAGGCTCATACAGTGTTGTAATGACACTCTTTGTATAATACAGTAATATTACTTTTGTGGTTCATTCAGATAAAATGAATGATTTGAAAATATTGCTTACCACTCATGAATATGAGTTACAATGATAACTTTCCACCAGAATTACACAGAAAAGCAATATAACAATATACAACATTTTCATAAGTAAACTTTTATCAGTGACATAAATGTTATCCAATAGTGAATGGTCTCTCTGGCCATGATGCACAACTAGCCATACTAAATTGTATCATACAAAACATATGAATAAATGAACAAACAACAGAAACTTTCAATGCAGCCTTACAAAGATTGATTAGGAGGGTGTATATAATGTGAAAAACTTAAATTCCAGCGAGGTGAATGTATTTATTTACTGGTTTCTATCAAGCTCTAGCAGCTGCTTTCCCAATGAAATGACATAGTATGGTTCAAATAAGCTCTGGATTATAAAAGGAATCAAAAGATGAGCAAGGGAAAGGAAACTGTTTGAAATGATAAAGTAGGACTGACTTTGTATTCCAAGAAACACTGTACTGTACTCAAGAAAGTGATCAAAAATCTCTGTATACTGACTGAAATCAACACCTGAGATAATAAAATTAAATCTATATGAGCAATAGCTGAAGGAGAAATCAGTTAAGCAGTGTGGTGACTTTAATAACAAAGAAAGTAGTCCATTAATACAAGATAGCCAGAGAGGCAATGTACTTAACAACCACTCCCTTGAAGTACGAGGGTTGATTATTTTCATAGGAATTTACACTGTTCGAAAGAAGAAACTTTTTATCTCTATTTTTCCACATAATTTTTCCATGTATTTTTGTAGATGGTGCTCCAATTTCTGATTCCCCATGCCATAGAACTCTGCCACCAATCCGCTGAGGCACTTCACCTCTTCTTTCACTTCATTGTCACTCCAGAAGCGGTGGCCATCCACATGTTCCTTTAACTTAGGGAATAAGTGTTAATCACAAAGCACGTGGTCTGCACTCTAAGATGGGTGGGGCATTACAGTCCAACCAAAGTTTGTCTAAAGTTCCTGGGTTTGGTGGGAGACATGAGGTCGGGCATTATCGTGAAGCAGCATTACACCCTCTGCCAGTTGTCCTCCCTGGTGGTTCTGCATAGCTTGCCTGAGTTTCCCTACTGTTGAACAAATGGGCCAGCACAGCAAAGTCATATATCGTTGAGTTCTGCTGTCAGTATACATGGAACCCATCAAGGGCAACAATTGTGATACTCCAATTTTTCCATCAAAGCTCTTTCAACTGTACCGTAAGAACTCCCAGGAATCCTAGCAAAATGTTCATGGATAGTGACCCTCCTATTCTGAAGCATTTTGCATTGGACCATTTCGATAACTGCCTCAGAGGCTGAAGCTCTTCCACTTTGTTCTTCATTGTGGACCTTCTTCTGACTGGCACTAAACTCCGTGCACTATTTTCAAATGCATTGAATGGATATACACTTGTCACCATACACTTGCGTCAACTGACGATGCATATCCATGCATGGAGTCCCTTACATGTGCAAAAGCAAATTATGAATGTATATCAGACTTGCAGGAATCAATGGTGGGCACCTCCTTTGCTGATGGATCCTTAGCCAATACAGCTGCACACAGCAGTGTTGACAGTTTTCCCTAGCACCTTCCAGTGCAGCTGGAGATCTTTGGGACCATTACTTCAGGATCAACCCTCATAGTTCATAAGATCTGCATGGAAAGTTCAATTCCATCTCCAAATTTCTTCTTGCTTCCCTATACCCCTTGCTCAAGGTACAAACTGAACAACATACAGGGTAGGATACAATGCTGTCTCACCGCCCTCTCAACCACTGCTGCTCTTTCATGTCGTATGACTCATAGCTACAGTCAGGTCTCTGTACAAGATATAAATAACTTTTCAGTTTCTGTATCTTATCTCTGTTACATTCAAAATACCGAAGAGTGTATTGAAGTTAACATTGTCAAAAGCTTTCTCAAACTCCACAAATGCTATAAATGTATATTTGCCTTTCTCTATCCTGTCTTTTTAGACAATTTGTAGAGTTGGTATGGTCCCACATGGTTCCTACACTTCTCCAAAACCCACACTGATCTTGGAGAAGGTCGGCTTCCATCAGTTTTTCTATTCTTCTGTAAATAACCCACATCAGTATTTTGCAACAATTACTTATTAAATTCTTAGTTCAGTAATATTAACACTTGTCAGCATCTGAATTCTTTAGAATTGAAATCATTGTAGTCTTCTTGAAGTCTCTTGGGTTTTTTGTTGTTTTTGGTGGAGGAGACCAGACACCGAGGTCATCGGTCTCATCGGATTAGGGGAAGACGGGAAAGGAAGTCAGCCGTGCCCTTTCAGAGGAACCAACCCGGTATTTGCCTGAATCAATTTAGGGAAATCACGGAAAACCTAAATCAGGATGGTTGAACGTGGGATTGAACCATTGTCCTACCGAATGCGAGTCCAGTGTGCTAACCACTGCACCACCTCGCTAGGTCTTGAAGTCCGTCTTGTATATCTTGCACACCAGGGAAACGAATATTCAAAGCTATTATCATCACAGTACAATTTCATATTGTAACAGTACTTTACACCTACATCTACATCTACTCTCTGCAAACCACAATGATGTCCACAGTGGAGGATATGCCCAATGTACCAGTTATTACCATATCTTCCTGTTCCATTAACATGTGGAGTGTGGGAAGAATGACTATTTGAATGCCTCTGAGTGTGCAGTAATTATTATAATATTATCTTCACAATCCCTATGTGAGCAATATTTAGGAGTTTGTAATATGTCCCTAGAGTAATAATTTAAAGCCCGTTTTTGTAACTTTTTAGCAGACTTTCTCGTGATAATTTACATCTGTCTTCAAGAGACTTCCAGTTCAGTTCCTTCAGTGCCTCTGCAAGACTCTCCCACAGATTAAATAAACCTGTGATCATTCATGCTGCCCTTCTGTGTATATGTCCTATCTGGTATGGGTCTCACACACTCAAGCAATATTCTAGAACAAATCACACGAGTGATTTGTAAGAAATTTTCTTTGTAGATTGATTGAACTTGCACAGTATTCTACCACAAACTGAAGTCTCCACTTCTTTATCCATGACCAAACCAATGTGATCATTGCATTTCATATCCCTACAAAGTGCTACACCCAGGAATTTGTATGAGTAGGCCGACACCAGCTGTGAATCATTGATATTGTGGTCATAGGATACTAAATTTTTTTCGTTTTATGAAGTGCAAAATTTTACATTTCTGGACATTTAAAGCAAGTTTCCAATCTTGGCACCACTTTGAAATCATATCAGGATCTTCTATCACATAGACCTTCATTACAAACAATTGCATCTTCTGCAAAAACCTGATTTTACTATTAATATTGTCTGCAAGTTCACTAATATAGAAAATGAACAGCAAGGTTCCGATCACATGTCCCTGAGTCACACCCAAAGTTACTTCTACATCTGAAAATGACTTTCCACCCAAACCAGCATGCTGCGTCCTGCCTACCAAAAAGTCCTCAATCCAGTCGCAAATTTCACTTGATACCCCATATGATCATAATTTTGGCAATAAGTATAGATGTGGTACTGAGGGAAATGCTTTTCAAAAGTCAACAAATACTGCATCTACCTGATTGCCTTGATAGAAAGCTTTCAGTATGTCATTAGAGAGAGTGTGAGTAGGGTCTCACATGATTAATATTTCAGGAATACTTGCTGGTTACCTTGAGGAGATCATCCTGTTCAAGATATTATGTTTGAGCTTCAAATATATTCAAAGATTCTACAATAAATCGATGTTAAGGATACTGGATGGTAGTTTTGTAGATCACTTTTACCTCCCTTCTTCTACATGGGTGTGCCCAGTGCATTTTTCCAGAAACTGGGCACTGTTTCTTGTTCAATTGATCTACAATAGATTATAGTTTGAAGAAAGGTGTGGTGGTGGTGGTGGTGGTCATGGTGGTGGTGGTGGAGTGGGGAAATCGTCTGAAAATTCTGTATAGAATCCAACAGGGATTCCACCGAGCCCAGGAACCTTGTTCATTCTTAATGATATCAGCTTTTTCTCAACATCACTGACACTAATACTTATTTCACTCCTCTTTTCATTGGTACTAGGATTATATTGGGGTAATTCAGCTGGGATTTCCTTTGTAAAGGAACATTTGCAAACAGAGTTAAGTGTTTCTTCCCTCGGTTTCAGTTCCTGTCTCATTCACTAGCGACTCGACACTAACTTTGGTGCCACTAACAGCCTTTACATATGACCAGAATTTCTTTGGGTTCTGTGAAAGATCACAGGTCGGTATTCTGCTATGGCACTGTAGGCTTCACACATTGCCCTCGACACAGCCAAATACTTTTCGTTCCGTATCTCACTGTCTATAGCCATATGATTTGTTTTACACATATTATGCATTAATCTCTGTTTTCTACTGATTTGTTATGTAGTTTACAGGACATACACAAATCTTTGATAATCATTGTTGCTACAAGTGCATCATGGTCACTGATACAATTTTTGATGTGAATATCATCAAAGGGGTCAGATCTACTTGTTGCCATTAGATCCAATATATTGGCATGATGAGTGGGGTTCCAAACCATCTTTTCTCAGTAGGTTTCAGAGAAGGCATTTAGTAAAATTTCACAGGACATCTTATCATGCACACCACTAATTAAACTGTCATTTTCTCAATTAATTGTTAGGTGATTAAAGTATCTGCCAATGATTACAGTATGATTGGTGAACTCATACATATATAAACATACAACATAACTAACACAACATTAGTACTCAAGTATTACTCATTAGTATTTTGTGGACCAATATTAAGTTCTTGCATTGAATAAAATGTGTGCTGTCTAAGCCAGTTATTTGTGGTGCTTTGAGTACAGTGTCAGACCTCACACATGTGCTGGCAGCCTGTTAAGTATTAGTGACTGTAAACCTAAGTGTATGTAACCAAGTGTGGCAGCTGGGATGTCTGTCTGCTACTTTTGGTTCCTCTGATGTTGATGAACTGTCATTGTTCATGATGCTGTTCCCTCCCCATGTGTGTCTTGAACAATTTAGAATAAAGAGGGACATTACTATTTGTACTCTTTTTTTTTTTTTTTTTTTTTTTTGTATGGTGTACAATTCTTCAATTTTCAGTCTACAGTCTAGAATTGTATCTGATTGCCTTCTTTTGCCAACTAAGAATTGTTTTCTTGTTTGTCATGAATTATTTATTACAATATTACACAATTTAGATGAAAGAGGACAGCAGAAAAAGGCACTTGGGCATTGATCAATACACTGCATGCGAGCACCATTATTGTCATCTTTACTACACAAGAGAAGAGAATACTACCAGTGTCTTCATAACTAACTGTGTACTGACTGCTCAAAGGTGATTTTCAGTTTGATACTTGAGTGTGGCTAAGTCTTTTCCAGCTATAACATATATCGTGGCATATGGATATAGAGTGGACACATACAAAATACCACTTGACAATGAAGAAGCTTTGCACTACACCCCTTGTGACATCCAGAACACTTGGCCTCCTATTGTTGTACCATATTTTTTTCTATCCCCGTTTTATGAACTGATTAAATAGAATTATGTGCAACAGAGTTACAGTACTTTATCAGAACCATCGGATAGCTTTCTAGGATCCACTACCACAACAATAACAAATGACTGTGATTCAAATAAGCAAACACACAGAGATTACCTGTAAATACAACAAAACCTTTCAAAATTCTAAATAAAAAATTAAAAATCCATGAAAGCTGATAATCTATCAACACATGTAATAAAAGTAAAAATGGCATGTCCTCATATTTCACTATAGCTGCGCACCATATTCGTGTAGCACTGTAGAGGTTAGATGGTATGGTAGCCCTTCATCCCACATCCATGAAAGTGGTTTTGTTTTGGAACTGCATGAATAGGTTTCAAAGATATAGATACCAAATGAGAGCTTCATATCAATGCGCTTATTACAGAATTGTGCGAAGCTACTGGGAATCAAGTGCCGAAGTGACTGGCCAGTGTGTTGCATAATGACTTAGAATGTTCTGGAATGTTGTAAAGTCTTCCAGAAGGTTTGAGAATCTTCCATAATGTTTCAGTATATTGTAGAGCATTATCGAACATTTCATTACCCTGTTCTGTGTTAGTGGTCATTTCCAGATCACACGCAAACCTCTGGATGTCAGACACTTTGATCAGTACCAAACATTGTGTGTTGATAGAGTATCAACCAAAACACCGACTTAGTTTGTGCCGTGTGCTACCGTCCAGCAGAAGATGGGTAAACAGTTTAGGAAAACAGTATCTATACGCTCTAAATGTGAATATCTCTCATAGGTGAGTTGGTAGAGTATCAGATCCTTCTAGTAAAGGTCATGAGTTCAAAACCCTCTGATGGCAATTTATTTTTACAGATGACATGTGAAATTGTTGTATGGGAGAACATTTTTCTGCTATGTAAAAGGATTTTTCAGAGTATGTAGCAGTGTTATTTTGGTATCCTGCTTTTGCTTCGTTAGTTGAAAGTAGAAAACCTACAGTGTACATCTGTATAAATAGGTGTGGTTATCTATACAAATATACACTATAGGTATGGTAGTTTGAACTAATGAAGCGAAAGCAGATTGTCAAAAGGTCATTGCTACAAACTCGGAAATGTCCTTTCCCTATCCCTTACACAGTTATGTTTTCCCTATACTCTGTACTTCTGATTTTACTATTAATTACTCTTCATGCATCTTCTATTGGATGACAGCATACATCACAAACTAAATCAGTGTTTTGGTTGATACTCTATCAACACATGATGTTTAGTACCAGAGTGTCTGACATCTGGAGGTTTAGGTGTGTCAGAAGTGTATATGTAGGCAATGATGAGACAACTGCTGCATGAGTTCCCATCTGTCAAATGCTTTTGGATTCAGTAAAAGTTATGGACTCTGACCAGACACTTATTATGTATTCATTACAGTAGTTAGCAGCCTTAACAAGGGAGTATTCTGTCAATATGAGGATAAAAGCACATTTTCACCTTCTCTTCTGCATCACGCAATGACAGACTTGTACTGTCACATATTAGTGATCGAAATAAATATCATACAAATAACCATCAATGCAGATGACATTACTTTCCATTCGATGTTCGTGTCGTCGATATTCCTTTGAGCAGTGTACGATGTGGTGCACTTGTGGTGATGCCAGATGCAGCTCAACTATACGCAGTGCTGCACAAAGCTCAAAAGGAATACCACAGACAATCAGAATGATAGGTTATAATCCAAAGAAACCATCATTTCATGTAGAAGTAACTTTATTTCTCAAGACGATGATGATACCCCTCTTCTCACTAACATGAAGTTTGAGATGGTTGTTCATTTATGTACTATGATCTATGACGGCAAGGGACTTTCTGATCAGTCCAGTAATTTTACTCAGGATTATTACTGAGAACACCACTGAAAATCTTGTATCCTCTCACTGTGTTACTGTATTTTTGGAAATCTATTATGGTCAATCAAGGGAAAGTGAAAATGAAATAATGTTAAGTGGAAGTGGATTGTTTAAGATAGTGAGCTGTGTAGAAAGTGGCATTTCAGTGTGTTATCCAAGATTAACATGTATCCGGATGGTGTTATGTAACAGTAGAGAAGATACTGCCTGTGGTGAACTGACAAGAAAGGAACAGAGCAGTGAAGAAATGAAACAAATCAGGAGTGAGAAGTGTGTTTAGCTTCAAAACCTAAGAGAATGAACAAACTGAGAGAAAACAAAAAAAATGAAATTAGGAAAGAGGATCAAGTGAGACACTCAGCAAGCCAACATGGAGAAACTGCTGAACAAACAACATTATGAAACAGAATACATATGGTTACAATTAGTTAAGTTCATGAAATGCATCGATCACAAGCACAGGAGCAGAATATTAGAGTATGAGAAATCAAAAGGAGATGTGGAGATTATAGTCTGGCAGATGGATCATTCCATTATGATACCACTTAAGACTACAAACACAAACATATCATCACTTGCAAAATGGATCAAGTGCTTCAGGTCTGTGGCACTTTAATGAAACACCAGGAATCTGTTCCTTGAGCAGAAATTTTCAGTTAATACCACTGAAGGTATCTCTGCAATAATTATATGATATCTGGGGAAAATCCCAAGTCAGAACATTTTCTGCAAAATATGAGAGCAAGCAATACCTCCTTTGAAATAGCATCATTTTGTGCTACTTACATGATCAGTGAAGAACATCAGTTCATCACTCTGTTTTCAATTAATGGGGAAGTGTCATGGAGTGAGATCATACCATTGCCAAACAAATATTATACATTTTTGCAAGTATATTCCATTGGCAATGAGCAAATGGAAATTCCACTGCTCACTCTATGTCACATTTTTACCATTATACGTATGAACATTTTGAAATGTTCCTGAATGTTTTAGGATGATCTAAAATATTCTGCAATATTCTTGTTGTTCTATAAAGAAATGTGTAGTAACCAAGTAATACACAAAAACAATTCAAGTAACACAAATATGGTTTTATTCATAACCTCCTAACAATAACAGAAATAAGCCTCTCAATCCACATGTAACAAGACACAGAACAAATGATGTGAGTGGTACAACTAGAAGAACAGAGAGGATCACTCAGTGTTGCTCTGCGCATTTATATGCACAAGTCCCCGGCTTACTGGAGACTGCATGGCGCCCAAACCTCCCATAGGGGGCCTCCAGTGGCTGGCCTGAGCTGATACAGTTGGTGGCCAATTCAAGCACACATGCGCAGTGACATGATCTCTCCATAGTCATGCTAACTAGTAGCAGCTTACAGAATACTTCATTTCAAATTAGGTTACTGTAATTTAATTAAGTGGATTTAACAGTACTTAGAAATAGTTTTGAGCACTCGAGAGTATACTTGAGCGTCAAATACTAACATTTTTACGATATTTGAATTTTTATTTAAATTAAACCAAGCAAACTACTGGCAGTGAGCCAGATGTCTCTCGTGGTGGCTGCCTCAGATTCTGCAGAAAACAAATTGGCCTCTGTGGTCATTGTCTGGAATGTGTACTAAGATACAAAGTGAGTGCAGGCCAGGTTTAGCTAGAAGGTATTTGTGCCACCTGTGACAGACAACATGGCCACCCACTGGATGTTGATATATGGCTGGTTGGCGGGTGGCTGAAACAGACCAGTTTTCCTGAACTCCATAGACAGGATCTCACCACCTGACATGCTCACATCTCAACAACCTCCCTGACATAATATACATTAGCAAATTCCCATCCTGCTTTTTTCTTCACTGGACCCGCTTTTCACTCACCATCAATTTTTGTTGTTCTCATACACTCTCAGGTGGCTACCCTTCACATATGCCTACCCTAACTATAACCACACATGGGTGTCTCACACTAGGTCTGCCTTTCCTTTCTAACTTTCTTCAGTCTATTCTCCTCTCCTCTCCTCTCCAGGTAAGGAACTACTTGTTCCTAAAGCAAGAACAGTGTCATCACTTCTACTTTTGTGTGTTTCTATTCACAATGCTAAACATTTGACCTCTTGAAGTAAGTGCTGGCTGTGCATGATATTACAGAGGTGCTTAGCTTGAATCAGTAGATAATAACAGCAGACAGATAATCTTAGAAGAAGCACAGAGGCTTTTTCCAGAGATAATATTTCTCAGCTACCATGGTTTGTTATGAGTATAATTTACAGTAGCAGCTCATAGTGGCTCATTCTGCTAGTTAATGAGTAACTGATATTTATCAATTTTTTTATGCCACATCTCCACACCCCCAATGCCTTTCCTAAGGATGATTCAGGTATGTTACCTTGACAGTATTTTTATACACATCATGAGTCATAAATATACAAAACTGCGTGAAATAGCACGAAATTTTCCTGAGCTAAGCTTCTGTGTCACTCGCTCTTTGCTCCTATCTCTATGGGTGGCTAGTTGTTGTTATCCTCACAGGCTGAGCACAACTCATTACTGCTTAATTGTAATCAGTTGAATGGTATGAAAGCAAATAGAAGACAAACAGGTATTCATTTTTAGAGATGTTATATTTCTGAATGAATAAAGTCAAAAATAGAAAATAACTCACAACACTGTAATACAAGACAACTAACCATGCAAACTGATCCTTCAAACAATCTGCTCCCTTCACATAAAAGTTTACAGCCGTCTGTTCTGTAGCAATGCTCCAAGAAGAGGCAGATTAAAGGATTGTCTCCATTTTTTAAAGTTTCCACCTTTGTTTGCCTGCTATCTTTTAATTGCATGCCTGGTGTGTATTTTTTATTACAGCAGTTTTTAATAACAAATTTGTCGCAAGTCATCAGACTCAGGTTTCAAAGAGGGAGAGTGCTATTCTGGGGGCACCAGTAGGGGGGAAGGGGTGCTTGTCCTGGGACTTACATCTCTTTTTCTTCTCTTTCGGAGGTGGAGGAGGGTAGGGTACGGAGGGAGTGTAGGCTTGTGAAAGATCCAGAACCGAAAGAGAGCAAGAAATCTCAGTATGCACAGATAGATGGTGTGTCTCGTGGCTGAGGTACGGTAGTTGCTTTCCAGTCCAAGAGACACCGTGGAGAGGGGCTCCAGGGAACGAGGGGGGGGGGGGGGGTGTCACCGCCAGACACCACACTTGCTAGGGGGTAGCCTATAAAACGGCCGCGGTCCACTAGTATACGACTGACCCGTGACATGCCACTGTCAGTGATTGCAGACCGAGCGCCGCCACACGGCAGGTCTAGAGACACTTCCTAACACTCGCCCCAGTTGTACAGCTGACTTTGCTATCAATGGTTCACTGACAAATTACGCTCTCATTTGCCGAGACGATAGTTAGCATAGCCTTCAGCTACGTTATTTGCTACGACCTAGCAAGGCGCCATTACCAGTTACTATTGATGCTGTAAAACATGTACCGTCAAGAGCGATGTTCACCTATTATGGATTAAAGTTAAGTATTCCAACAGCTACGACCTTTTTTGCTAAAATCTAACTTTCTTGTCTAGTTCCAGACCTCACACCAGCCTGCGTGAGCTTAAACGCGTGCCTTTCGGCTTCCTGTCATAGTGGGTTGGCTGTCTTGCCAATCCACAGCAGGGTGGGGGGGGGGGGGGGGAGGATGAGCGCAATCACCTGCAGGTGCCAAAGAATGGGGCCATTTCTTCAGCAGGGGAGGGGAAATTTCTCCTCAAGGGGAGGGCATGGGAAGTGTAGCGGACAGGGAGGGGAGAGGGGGATAGGGCTGTTGGAAGGAAGAGGTACGAGTAGGAACGGATGTTGTTGTTGTTGTTCTCGTTGACTTCAGTGCAAAAATTGTTTTGATGCAGCTCTCCACGCTACGCTATCTTGTGAAAGCTTCCTTCATCTCTGAGTAACTAGTGCAACCTACATCCCTCAGTCTGCTTACTGATATTATCTCTTCATCTCCCTCTACAATTTTTAGCTCACACACTTTCTTTAGTACTAAATTGGTGACCCCTTGACTCAGAGAATGTCCCCTACCAACCGATATCTTCTTTTGGACAGGTTGTACCACAAATTTCCCTTCTCCCCAATTCTATTCCATACCTCCTCATTAGTTATGTGCTCTAGCCATCTAATCTTCAACATTCTTCTGTAGCACCACATTTCAAATGCTTCTATTCTCTTCTTGTCTAAAGTGCTCATCATCCATGTTTCACTTCCATGCATGGCTACATTCCATACAAGTACTTTCAGAATGGGCTTCCTGACACTTAAATCCTAACTCAACATTAACAAATTTCTCTTCTTGAGAAATGCATTTCTGGTTGTTGCCAGTCTTCATTTTATAGCCTCCGTACTTTGACCATGAGTTGTTTTACTGCCCACATAGCAAAACTCATTTACTACTTTTAGTGTCTCATTTCCTAATATAATTCCCTCAACATCACCTGATTTAATTCGACTGCATTTCATTATCCTTGTTTTGCTTTCGTTGATCTTCATCTTATATCCTCCTTTCAAGGTACTGTCCATTCCATTCAACTGCTCTTCCAAGTCCTTTGCTGTTTCTGCCAAAATTGCATTGTCAGTGGCAAAGGATGTAATGGAGGCAGAAGTTGATGAAAGTGACACCAGATGGAGTCTCTTATGTTTTTGTCAAGTCTCAGCAGAAGACAGGTGATCCAGTGACTTGTACTCTCGGATCTTCTCTTCTCCCTTGTAAGTTGGGCAATCTGGCAAGTGAGGAGAGTACAGGTCATGACAACTGACACACACAGGTGGAAGACCACAGGTGCTTCTGTCATGGAGTGGATGTCCACAATCACCACACAGAGGGTCCTCCGTACAGCGGGAAGACTTATGCCTTAAAAGCAAGAACTGAAAACACCTCTTGGGCAGTGGGAGTTATGGCATTGCATCACACTTGTAGCACATAACCGTGACCTTCTCTGGGAGGGTATCCCCCTCAAAAGCCAGACTGGAGGCACCAGTATTGGTTCGCTCATCTTTAAGACCATTCTGCACACCTAAAAAAATAATGATCACCGCATCACTCCAGATTAGTCTAAAGTTCCTGATCAGTTTTCAAAATGAGGTCCCTATGAAAAACCATTCCCTGGACTATATTCAGAGACTGGAGAGGGGTAATAGATACTGGGACATGCCAAGATCAATGCAAGCATGAAGACCTGGGAAGGGGGAGAGAAATTCATGCCATAGACACTAGAGAGAAAGTTCTCGACCAAAAGGCTCAGACTAGAAACAGAAAATTTTGACATGGAGGTCAAACATCAATAGGGGACCTAAACACCAAAAAGGATGAAAGAACTGGCAGGAGGAACAAAATTGCAAGCAATACAGCGAACCAAGTGGATAGCCAGTTTTACATAAATCAGAACACAGAAGAGGGGGAAGAACGGGACAGCGGGGAAGGAGCGAAGATAGGGACAGAGGTACAGGGTGCAGGAAATGCAGCCAGTGAAGGAAAAATGGGCTTCAATAACGCAGGGTCCAGTATGCACCACACAAAAACTCATGAAAAAACAGTGAGCCCCCTGAGGGGGGGTGAACAAATCTTTTAAATTTTTCAAAGTGTATTTAACTGGTGACAAAAAAACAGAATTTCCATCCACAGATGTTATTTATGAATATTTTGGATTCTTCTCAAATGTTTTAGGATTTTGTCAAATGTTTTGGAATGTTCTCAGTGTTCTGTAAAGGAATTGTAAGTGGATACAGAATGCATTTCAATTAGGTTATTCTTGATTAATTATGTCAATTTAAGAATACTTAAAGATACTCTTGACTGCATTCTTGGAGTGTGAAATGCTAACTATTTTATGATTGTTTAGTTGTTATTTGTAGTATGTTCTTGAATGTATTTGAGTTATCCTCAATGTTTCCAGGAAACAAATGAAGTTAGACCAAGCAAAGTTGGTCTATTTCATCTGGTCTGTTCATGGAAAAGTAACAAAACCTAAATATGAAGAACCACACTACAGAATCACAGTCTCTGAGTCCAAATACGCTAGTTGGCCACAATACTGTGTGTGAGGTGCTAAATCATGGAGACCAATTACGCGTGGAAATGACAAACGGCTGGCAGCTCCAAGTTCCTTCATAGGTGGCTGTCTCAAGGGCATGCTGGCTGCAACTCTGTCCACAATCAGTTTTGATAAATGCAGGACAACTGACAGAGAGGCACTGAGGAACTGTGGCAGTAGTCAATGTAACTGTCCAGAGCACCCATGATGTGAACTAGTTCATTGTCTGGGTCTGAACAGCCTTTCTGTGATAGTGCACTGGCATAAATACCACCGTGGCACATAGGTACAGTGTGACCTGCTAATGGGCACATGACATGATGTCAGTAAAACAGAGACTGTGATTTCAGCAATGTGGTCAACATCCACACTCTACCACCAGCAAAACGAGTGCCTCTTGTTTCGACTGCCACAGATTCCACAGACAACAATTCGGCCTCTATGGTCACTGTCTGGAAAGTTTACTAATATAAGAGGTGAGCACAGGTTGGGGTTTAGCTTACTGACATTTGTGCTGGCTGTGGCATATAACACCTGGAGCTTGGCCACAAAGTTGGTATGGATGTGTGGTTGATTGACGAGTGACTGAGACCAAGCAGATTCCCTAACTCCAGAGACAGGAGCTCACATTCCAACACACTCAGATCCCAACAACGTCCTAGACTTCACATCCATTTACTCCCACTTTATTTCACTACGCCTCCTTTCCACTCACCATCCATTTTTCTTGTCCTTCCTCATATCTTTCTGTTTCTTTTCTGCTCTCCTGGTTCTGCATTGGACTACTGCTCTTCACCTAATCTATCTTTACTTCTCACTCTGCCCTCATCTCTGGTCTGAAGCAGACACAGTGCTTGCCAGTATACTATCTTTCACCTTGTACTCTGTCTGGTGTCTCCCCCTTCATCTTTGCCTACCCTCACCATAACCACATGTGGGTGTCTCTCATACTGGGCGTACAATTCCTTTAAGACTTTCTTCAGTCTATCAATCCCTCCTACTAAAGGAAGCAGCTAATAGTTCCAAAAGCCAGAATAGTTTCATTGCTTTTACTTTTATGAGATTCTATTCACCTCTTGAAGTAAGTGCTGGCCATATGTAAAGTTACATAAATACTTAGCGTGAAGCAGTAGGTAATAACAGTAGACTGACCGTCTGAGAAGAAGCAGAGATGCTTTTTCCAGAGCTGATACTTCTCACCTGTCACTGTTTGTCGTTAGTATAATTTACAGTAGCAGTTTGCAATGGCTTCTTCTGCCAGTTAATGTATGGCTTATCATTATCATATTTTTCAGTGTTACATATTCACACCCACAATGCCTTTCCTAACAGTGACTGGGTTATGATACCTGGACAGTATTCTTATACACATAATGAGTTATGAACATACAAAATTTGACTGAAATTGCTTCAAATGCATCTGAGTTAACCTTCCGTGTCAACACCTCATCACTCCTACCAATATGAGCTTTAAGTGGTTGTTGTATAATAATAATAATAATAATAATAATAATAATAAATAATAATAATAGTAAAAAGATATATAATTAATATGGAAAAAATTAAAGGATAGTACAATTGCATTAGTAAATGATCTTTGTGTATGAAATAGTGCTATTCTTCCTTCACTTCCATCACTATATATATGTATATTTGTCATCTTCTGCAAGTTCTTACAGTTCTGTTAATCTTACGAAATAGGACCATGAACTTGCTGTCTTACATGTAAATTGTAGATGCAGGCAGCTGACTCCAAGGACACCAGTGCCTCTCAAGATGAAGGAAATCCTCCAAACTTGGCTCCACTTCACTTCAATAAAAATACTTAATACTGTTATTAAGTCTTCTCTTATTCAGAATCACATCTAACACACAACACTTGTAGGGTGTCATACTTCGGGCAATACATCTCAACCATCCTTCTACATATGAGAGAGTGAAATAAAATCATTTAAAAAGAAAAGTGAATGATGTTCTTTGTTCGTTTGTCTGCTCCTTGTATTGCTAATACCATTTACTTACCATCCCACCTTCATCTTGCTTAAGGTTTTGCATGACATTACTCTATCTGCGATCTTGCTGTTGAATAATTTTCATTTGCTTACAAAACTTATGGTAATCATACGGTTGTGTTGTACCTTGCCTTAATAACATTTTTAATTTCTTTATCTGGCTCTGTTAATTCACTAAATTCCTCAAAATCTTGTGGTAACCCAGGCATCTGCATAAACATCCTTTAATATAAATGATCCTGAAACTGAATTCTTGTAAATGTAGACACCACGTAGCTAATCTATGGTGCAATTGTTTACGTGTTAAAAGAAATGACAGTGACTGATGATCACAGCAAACTTTAATATTTTTACCCCACAAAAGATATTCAAACTTTTTAAATGCCCATATTATAGCTAAAATTTCCAACTCTGACACAGAGCAAGATCATTCTGTTTCTAAATGTTCAACTAGCAGAACTGATGACCATGGGTCCTTATTTACCTTCTTCTCGCATCTGTAACAAGCATGCCCCCAGTCCCTGAGATGATGCATCAGTGCATAGACAAAAATTATTGGCAATGTAAGGGTGGCTAAGAATGTTTGCATAAATTAATGCCTGTTTAATGTTATTAAATTCCTCCTGATACTTATCGTCCAATACCCAAGGCCAGGATACTAGTCCTAAATAAGCTTTTAGTTGTTTTTTATTCCTTGGAGCTGGTCAATTGCATATGGCATGAAGTTTTTTCAGGTCAAGTAATACAGCTTGTTCTGACACATCATGTCCTAAAAATTTGACTTGTTCCTTACCTAAATAAGACTTTCTTAAATTGGCTGTTACTCCGCAATCTGGCAATTGTTCAAGTACCTGTCCAGTCAGCCTGATATGTTCTAACCTAGTGGGTGTGGCTATTAGCATGTTGTTTACATAAACAGTGACTTTGCTAAGCAATTCTGGTACTAAGACCTTGTCCAGTGCCAGTATAAACATGCCTGCACTGATGTTCAGTCCAAAAGGTAGAACACAGAATTCATACCTCCTGCCACCACAAAATAATGCTATATCTTATTGACTTTCTTTGTGGAGCTTTGTTTGCCAGTAGGAAACCTTGAGGTTGAGTATACTGAAGTATTTTGTATTGTAATACTTTAAAAGCTATTTGTCCAAGATGTCTGGCCTCATGCACACTGTTACTAAAATCTTATTGATACCTCTAGCATCGAGAACTAACCTTATAGATCCATCTGGTTTACTTACTGGTAATATAGGTCTCCAATAGGGTGAAAATAAAGAGTATTTAATTTCCCATTTAATCATCTGACTGATCTCTTTCCTTACTCCCTCTCGTTTTGTCCATGAAATAGGATATGACATTACACAAAATGTTTCATGTGGATAAACTCTAAATTTATATTCATAGTGTTTCATTGCTACAGACTTCTTACTGTAAATATCTGCATACTTAAACAACAACTTTGAAAGTGATTATCATTGCATATCATTTAGCATCTGTGATTCACGTAGTGTATCCTCTACCATTTTGTTACTAACATCAGTGTTTGCTTCTCGTTTGGGATCAAATTTGTAAAATTCAGATTTGGAAACGAATATTGTACTATCACATTTGAATTTGGTGTGTGTTACTTACTTTTATCAGGTGTTTTGACTAAATCAACAGAAAAAATCTAATCCTTTACATAAAAGTGGAATTTACCATTACCTACGTCACTCTGTGTTTTGTGTGTTCTAAACATGTCCGTGCCAATATGACAACTATAAGCTTGTAAATTATAAGGAAGTTGCACTTGTATGTAAAATGTTCAATTTGTAATGGAATAAGTGCCTGATATGTCAACAATTTAGTCTTACTGCCTGTAGCAGTTCGCACCTTGCAATTTTGGACAGGGTATGTTGGAAATTTGCCTCTCTTCTTCAATTCACAGAAAAATGATTTTGACATTAGGTTTGTATATGAAACTGTATCTAAAATTAACTGTGTGTCAATATTAAATATTTTCAGCTTAATAATTGCTCGTACTTGTTTTCCCTGTATATTATTCATTATATCTAACTCATGCTGATATAGAGTGTCCTTGACGTTGCCTTGTTTGTCAAATCTTATGAAACAAGTTTGTAGTTTTCCTTTGCCCTCACTCCCACAGTAGTCAATAGCATGGTGCTTAATAACAACCTGTTGGGGTTTCCCGACAGCTTAGTGTGACTTAATTCATTACCTGGAGTGCCAATTTTTGTTGTTGGCTGCTCATGATGTTTCTTTGTGAGTGATTGTGTTGTTATTGGTAGAAACTGCTGTGCCGTTACTTAGCTGTCCATAAGTTGGCTGTTGTACAGCATAAGGCATGTCGTTTCTGTTTGTATTCAGCGTATGGCCTTGTGATGGAGAATTGTAATTTGATCATGTATTGAAATTACTCCCGTTTTCAAAATTTCTTTTGAATCTTATATATTTTACATTCCTGTACTCGTTACTTTTGGGTATGTAACTGTACTGTTGTGCCTACCATCACTGCTGTGTGTTTAGATCATGTTCCATGGCCCGATTTCTGTAACTATGCAGTTGTGCCCGATTTTCTGTTGCTCTATTCAGAACAGGTCTTTCTTGAAATATTAAGTCGACAGAATCAAGCACTGACAAAAAATATGGAGTGTCATGCTCTGGCATTGTGACTAATTTTTCTCTAATGTGCCATGGTAGATGACTTTTCAAAATTTTTAATATGTCTACCTGTGATATTGGGTTCATCCAGTATTGTGTCTTGCTCAGGTATTGTTCAAAGTATTCATGTAGACTATCTTATTTGCCAATGAATGATGTGGGGTTGAAAACCTCATGTGTCTGAGTCTGTCTTGTACTGCCTCAGACCAGTATTTGTCAAGGAAAGCTCATTCAAATTGTATGCAAGTGCTGCAACCTTTGGCTGTTTCAGTTTCCCATGAAAGTACATAACCTCGTGTATACCTCACAACAAATCTGATTTTCTGTGCTTCTGTCCAGTTGCATGGATATACAGAAAAAAGCACTGATAAATACTACCTGATTCTTTCTTTTACCTTTGGTAGTGAACGTAGGAAACTGACTATGTCTCAGTAAACCTTCATCAGCAAAAATTGTTGATAGACATGTGTCATTTTCAGTCATATTTATGTTGTTGTAGTTACCTGTAATTCCAGTTGGTAATTGCTCAGGTGTTGGATTGTGGTTAGGTTTACATTTTGCACTATACAACTGTCACTGGTACCTGCTATACGACTTAATTTGTGGATAAATACCAACAGGTTGTGGTGTGCTCCATATCCTGTGCCTTATTTACATGCATATTGTGAGATCTGATAATATTTTCTTCTAAAAGATTGCTGATCCTACTTTCCATGGCTTATAGGCTAATGGTTAATGTTTACCTTGCTCACTATTTCATTTTATTTTTTCTGAATAGCTTGTTCTACTACATCTATGTATAACCTACAGTCGGTTACTAACTACTGTGTAGAAGTTGGTTAATTGGTAGTAACATTTTGTATGATGTGATTCTTCTGTAATTAGTAAATATAACAAGTGTATTGTTAACATTTGATACCTAAGTGTTTATACATGATACAATTAATAGAGAGACTAGAATTCACTCATGTGCTTAATGTATAAGAATCTAGGTAATCATTGAAATGTGTCATTTGTTTTAGAATGAGAGTTTTATTTGTTAATTAATCAAATAATCATTTTAAACAATGCCGAGGATTGTTTGGGATTGTTAAGAAAGTATAGCTGGTTACAGACATGTTGGCAATGTACGTCAGTCTTGTTTTGGTTTTTGAGCAATGAGCATGTAGCTCCTCCTTTTGTATTGTAAGTATTGTAGGCTAATGCAGTAATACTATGATTCTGTTTTGTAAGTATAATAAAAATGATTAAACTTAACACAAGATTAAACCAAATTAACTCTCCAGTAGTTAATTTACAGTGACTGTCAAGATACTCAGGATGTCTACTGCTGCAGATAATGAGTAACTATGAACAACCCCATTATTACGAGTAGTTGAGAATGTTATAAGCTAGAGGTTCACCTTCATAGTTTGTTTATTTTGTTTAACAACATGGGTAACTATTTTACTGTGTAACACAACTCATTTTGTGTTCCTTCGATATTTGTCTTCACATCTGCAATTTTCTTTATCTGTTGCTGTTATAGTCATGATGATCATTAAAAGAATCTACCTTCTGTTTCAGCTCTGTAATGTAATTGTTAACTTCAGAAAGTACTTCAAGCTTTGCTTGTTTTTCATATCATTCAATATTTCATCAATTTCAGTATGAAAATTCTTGGCTAAATCGTTGAACTTCTGTGGGACTGTGACTCGCAAATGCTTGTTTTTGTTCTTGTTTCATTGTATTTAGATCTTATGTAAGACTTTTGTTGCTGGTTTACTGTGTTCATGGCTTGTGTCAAATTATTAGTTTCAGTATTTCAATCTTGTTCCATATCACTGAAATTGGTGCGCACATTATCTAATTTCATGTTTACGTTAGGTAGTAACTGTCATAGCAGTCATCAGTTATACTACTGTGGGTACTGTCAGCTTTGTAACATGCTGTCCAGATTCATATTTGTATTGTTCTGTTTCATTCGTAAGCAGTATGCCACTCTGGGAGCTGTGTGACATTGTCTTGTCAATTATAAAAATTGTGTCATCAAGGTTATTCTGCTGTGGAGTGTCGCTATCATTTGTCACACATGGGACACACATCTCTGACCTACTTAAACATTTTGTGGTAGACATGCATGACACCTAAACTTCAATTGTTCATTTGCACAATTCTATACCACCTCAGCCGATTGCGTTTTCTCTATTGCTACCAACAATGAACATATATTTTTCTATGATGTATGAATATACAAAAATAAAAATTTCACAAAAAATGGTAAAGTTTCATATGCTAATTATTGCACTTAATTGTAATTTACATGATGTCAAAGCCTGTTTTACATCTATTATGACATGCGAGCTATTGTTTTGCAGTTTTTTGTGTTTTACTGACAACGTGTATCACACTGGAAAATTCCAGATAATTTTCCACAATAAAATTCAAGGAAGGGAATAATAATGAAATGCTATGCATCTACATCTAAAGAGGCATTACCAAGCCTAAGCATATAAGCAACTTGCAAATCCATCGTATCTTTGCTGCGCCAAACAAAACAGCTTACTCTGGAAAATTTCATGTTATCTGGGTCCAGTTCTTATTTCTCTCTAAATTTTGTTCCTTTTTGCTTTACTTGCTCCACATTCTGATTCATGTAAACAGAAAATACAGATGATTAGTTTTTATGACTAATAACAATGTCATAGAAATCTCTTTCTATAAAAATAGTTAACAAACCCTACTTACAACTGGTAGCCTGAAGTAGTGGCACATATCTCACCAGTTTCATTATAACAATAATAGAAATGGAAAAAATTAATTGATAGCACAATTGCATTATTGTAAATGATCTGTGTGTACGAAATTGTGCTAGTCTTTCTTCACTTTACCTTGTGTCCCTTTTTTATATTTTCTTATTTATTTTTTTATTTTAATTATGTCATCTTCTGAAAGCTCTTATACTTCTGTTTATCTTACAAAATAGGACCGTTGACTTCCTCTCATATTTCGTTTCAATTGTAGATGCAGGCAACTGACTCCAAGGACCCCAGTGCCTCTCAAGATGAAGGAAATCCTCCCACCTTCACTCCACTTCACTTCAATAAAAATAATTAATGCTTTTATTAAGTCTTCTCTTATACAGAATCATATATAATACAAAGCACTCGTTTCACATCTTACTTCAAGCAACTCATTGAAACAATCCTGAGTATGAGAGAGTGAAACTAAGAAAGTACAAAGAATAGTGAATGATGTTTTTGTTCATTTGTCTGCTCCTTACTTACCACTCATAATTAATGGCTTTGCTGATGTACATAGTCAGTCCTTGCTTCTGTTATAATCACTGTTTCATTTTTTTGTTCTTTAATAAATTCTAACTTTACAACATCCTTGTGGTCTTTCACAGTGTACCTTCACATTGTTATCCTGACAAACTTTTGAAGGCACGAGCTCAACTCATTAAAGCTTAAGATCTCCAATGCAATCAGTCAAATGGTATAAGAACAAACAGAAGAGAAACAAAGATGTATTCATCTTTATAATTGTTGTGTTTACGTATGAATGAATAAAGTCAAAACTAGAAAATTATTCACAACACAGTAATATAAGACAACCAATCATGCAAACTGATCCTTTCCACAATCTGCTCTCTTCACATTGCAGTTTGCTGCACTGATACTGAAAGTGTTTCAGTTCTGTAGCAATGCTACTGGAATAGGCATATTAAGAAGGATTGTCACTTTTTAAAGTTTCCATCTTTCTCTTGTTGCTACCTTTTGACTGAATGCCTGGTGTATATTTTTTATTACTCCAATAACAAATTTGTTGCAACACAGAATAATTTTCAGAATATTTTCAATCATTTGATTGTCACACAAATTAGGCTGCTATAAATTTGACGACAAATTACACAATATCAATCCCTCAGTGCTTGTGTTTGGTTATACTCCTGAAATATGGGCTTTTAAGATGAAAGATGAACAAGTTTGAAAAATTGATATAGCTGTAGCCTACATGACAACCTTAATGACAAATGGCCTTAGGTCAAGTAGGCCGCATGTATCTCAGTACCTTATATGCTTAACAAACTCCTCATAATTAATGACTTTGTGAAAAACTAGACTATTCTAGCACACATTGCACTTCAGTCTTCTTGCAGCCACTGAGGTACATGATCAATGGCAGGTAGCTGTTAACACCATTAGTGTCAGAATCTGATACACAGAGAGAAGCAGAACAGTGAGAAAATAGTGTGTATCCCTTCTATGGTTATGAAACATAGGAATAATTTACTTCGATTGGTCTACCTATCACAGATTTCTTTAAGATCTTCAAAAATGCAGAAAATCAGTTGTTTCTGTGCTTAAAGTATTTGCCTGATTGATGCATGCCAATGTGATCCAGCCAATTGTCTGCTATCCAAATTGGTCTTCAGGAAGATCAGTGTGAAATTTTCCATTCTAAGTGGATTTCACATACACAATATTTGAAAATCTCAAGACTGGAACATGTAGGCAACTTCAGAGCAGAGAATGTTTCTTTTGTAAAGACTGGCACGCCTCTTGCCAACCCCTACCATTTATCAAGATGAGCCAAAAAGTATTTTTGAGGTAATGAGCTGCTCATCTGTATTTAACAACGCAAAATCCAGGATGGTATATTGACAATTTTATGAAAAGGATGTTGCTACTCACCTTATTGTAGAGGTGAGTGATGCAGTTAGGAGGTTAGATTGGGAGCAGGGGCGGGGGCAGCAGAAAAGGAGAAGAAATAAGACTGTGCGCACTTGTGGAAGAGTGCTGTTTAGTGCTGTAGTGGGAACAGGAAAGGGGATAGGAGGGTAAGGATATTCTATGGTGACATGACGAACAACAAGCTGTCTGCATGAATGGTCACCAACAAAGTATGGCCAAGAAACAGCTGTACCACCCAGTTGTGAGCATGCTGCCAACACAACCTCCTTCATTTCAAGGACTGCTTCACAGTCTCTGCTAAGTGGATTCTACCCACCAATACCAGATTTTCTGAATTGCACAGGTGGGAACTCTTCCTGCAACATCTCCTGTGTCATTGAAACCCTCATAGCCTCAACCTGGGTCAGTCACCTAAAATGTTAACATCTGTCTTTGTGAAAGTTCTTTTAGTATTCACTGCAGTAACATTTTTGTTTATGAAGTTCATGCTTGCTAATCATTTGATCAACGTGTAATCATCATCAGTTTCAGTTTCAAAAGACTCGATATTTATTGGTCACAGCAATAATGAGCCATCCACATTGGCTACGTTGCCTCCTATCACAAGGAGTGTGTCCTTACAGCTGCACCTTGCTTCTTGATTGCAATAGAACTGGACCCTGTCAGCAAAATGATTTACTCAGACAGACAAAGATACCAATGCTGCTTTCAGGAGCATTTCTTCTCTTGGCAGACGCAGTAACTTATTTTCTTTCTTTCTTTATTTTTTTTCATTGGATTCATGCACAACATACATTTTATGGATCAAGTCAAATTTGTATTGCAAGAGTAGAAGTAGTATAATATGATTAATAACTAGCATTTAGCAAATTGTGACTGTATACATCAGTATTTGAGTACCATACCTTTTAATTACAATTTGCTTACATCATCTAAAAGTTCTTTCAAACTGTTTCTTGGTACCTATCTTTGCCACCTGTTATAAACATAATGTATTCAGACCTTAGTAGCACTTGCCTCCAAAATTTGACTGTTTCCCTTTTCATGAAGGCATTGGTGCATTAGCCAGGAATGTGCAGTTTTCGCCAAAAATATGATTTTAGTACCACTACATTGTTGGAAAATTGCTCCATCACACAATGCTAGATTGAGACCTTCCCATGTAACCAATTCTGAGTAGCACAGGGAATGGAGTTTTTGACACTGGATCTTTGGGACAAGAACCAGACGTGTCAATAGCTTGCACTGTCACTGCAACAAACAGTAGCCATTATGGCATGTGAAATATATTCAAGGAGTTCACTGTGGAGGTGTTACACAAGATCTAGTTTTACACTTCTCGTCTCCCTCAAAACTGCTGTATCAGATTAACACTAAGATGGCTGATAATGAGAAGTTTACTTCTCCAAAATAAAGGGTATGTAAGTACTCCATTGCAAATAAGCATGAAGTTTGCTGTAGTGCATCATTAAGACAACCTGTCAATCATGATTTCATCATTCAGGAAGCGTCAGCTACATTGAAATGCCTGAGAAGGAAATTTAGGAAGTGCCTCTGCTAGTTAAATCTGACAAACAGAAACAGATAATGAGGCTGGACAAGACCTTGCCAGCATCAGACATGGATTATATGACGAGGTCATCTGTGACAGAACAGTTACAGATGCCACTTACAGTTTGTCAGAAAGAGAAGCTTAATGAACTTGTGTACCATACATACTTATGATACCATTAGGGTACCAATTCTTTTTAAGTCACATACTGCTCATAATATTCAGTAAGCTTTCAATTTCCAATAGTTGTTTGTTTTAGTTACTTTAATTTTTGAACATTAAAAAGAACTTTTTGGTGCAAAATTGATACTAGTCCGATTTATTCAGTTCAATAAATATGATAATTCTTTGGTTATATGGTAGGCAATTATAATTGTGTTGGTAGTCTAAATAAGGTTGGATGAAGACAACACCAGTTAATGAAGTTCTTCTGTTGCAGGAATTAGTGTTTTACATAGAAGTATGAAAAATTTAACTTATATGAATATTACACCAATGCATTCATCTGTCTGTGCATTTGTAGCAGAAACAGCAAAAGTGAAAAAAATGGACCTAGTATTACAGTACCTAAAATGTGAGTTGTTGCAGAGGGTATGAACAGTGTTATACTAAATTTTATGTTGTTAACAAATTGCCCTTAAATAACTTGCAATTTCTTCCTACATGGGGTTGAAAGTGATTTCCAACACCTGCTTGAGTTTATGCATGACATATGCACATCCATCAAAATACTTCTCAGGAACTCTTCTTCTACTCTATACAGGTTTTCTCAATTCACCTGCCAGTTTCTGTTTTTATAATGAACAGTGCATTGGATATGGCATAAATGTAGACATCAAGCTATGTTACAAACCAATTTGCAATTTATAACCACAATCATTACTTCCATATCAGATTTGTTGGCTGTGCAACAATTTTTTCACCTTTCAAACTTATATATACCTGGGTCTGAACTATAGATTGGTCTGTCATGACAACCAGGAAGAAGGAGAAATTAGTGAGCTTGCACAGTACTATTACACACTGAACCCCACATGTAGTTTCTGATAACCAAATTAATTTGGCTCTGGCATTTCAATAAACAGAGCTGATTTAGAGGAACACGACACACTGATAATCTTAACGATTATTGATGCAAGTGACTAATCATCAGTGTCATCACTACTACAAGAGCAAATTCAATGTGAATCCAGGCATTTGGTCCAATTAATAGCTTTTCACAAGGTCAGCAGTCAGTGACTTTCAGGAGTGGCTCTAAACTAACAGAGGCTGGTAGCACCACTCCTGAAGGTTCTACAGAATAAGATAACCATAATACACTGATCACTTTATACAGAAACTCTCAAAAAGAATACTTCAACTGTTTCACTTTATTATTGCGGGTGGCAAAATGATAGCACCAACAGGTGATCCATCACATCTTTACAGTTAACGGCAGCATCCATGCAGTACTGTAAATACATATTCCATCTTGTTATGCAAGTATTCACTTAGGCAGATGAAAAACCATTTACACAGTCTGAAATCTCATTAACTTTATGAATGTGCAAGAAATAGCTTTTCGATCAATGTTACTGGAGAATGGTGAAAGTTTTATGAATAAATTTAACAGCTGGTGAGGTGGTACTGAATCTAGTTGAGGAGGACAATTTATGGCATCATCTGACCAAAAGATGAGATCAATTTATAGAAAAACATTGCAGTACAGTGTGTAGACCTGCAGTGATGATGAACAATGTATTACAATGTTCACAATACACTTTTTTATGGGACTTCAGTGGATACTGACACTCGTCAACAGCAGTGAAGCCACTAGATTGGATTGGATTAGATTTATTTTCATTCCAATTGATCCTTAGTGAGGAGGTCCTCCAGGATGTAGAACATGTCAGAAAAACAACAATACATGACAAATATTTACAACTCAAACAAATAAGCTAATGTACCATTGCACAGGTCCCAAGTGGCATGGTCATTATTTTTTAATGAACGCTATATGAAAGAATCATTTTACAGATACTAATGCATTGAATTTAACATAAAAAAGTTTTTTAATTATTTATAAGGTAATAAACATGTAATGCACCTACTAAACACTTATTTACAATGAACACATTACTGCACTGAACTGGTGCAGAAGTTAGATTGTACTTACACATACACACACACACACACACACACACACACACACACTTATTTACAATGAACACATTACTGCACTGAAATTGTGCAGACACACACATGCACAAATCAGTTGGTTCTACTGAGAAATTCATTAATGGAGTAGAAGGAGTTGGCCACCAAAAAATCCTTTAGGCTTGTCTTAAACTTAATTTCATTGGTTGTTAAGGTTTTTATGGCTGCTGGCAAGTTATTTAAAATGTGTGTTCCTGAATAATGCACACCTTTTTGTACAAGACTAAGTGACTTTAAATCCTTGTGAAGATTATTCTTATTTCTAGTATTGATTCCATGAATTGAGCTGTTGGTTTGAAAAAGTGATATATTTTTAATGACAAATTTCATTAAGGAATAAATATATTGGGAAGCAGTAGTTAGTGTCCCTAGTTCCCTAAACAGGCTTCTGCAAGATGTTCTTGACTTCACACCACATATAACTCTTGCTGCACGATTTTGTGCCTGGAAAACTTTAGCTTGGCTTCATGAATTGCCCCAAAAAATAATCCCATATAACATTATGGAATGAAAGTAAACATAGTATGCCAGCTTTTTCATTTATATATCCCCTATATCTGACACAATTCGTATTGCAAATAACGATTTGTTAAAACACTTCAGCAGTTCCATGGTGTGCTCCTCTCGGTTGAATTTATTATGAAGCTGTAATCCCAAGAATTTAACACTGCCCTCTTCTTCTATCTGCTTGTCATCGTATGTTAGGCATATACTCATGGGACACCCCTTACAAGTTCTGAACTGCATGTAGTGTGTTTTTTCAAAGTTTAGTGACAAAAAATTGGCTAGGCACCAGTGATTAATGTCCACAAATATTTTATTAGCTGAACTTTCTAAGACTACACTTGATTTTCTATTTATTGCAATGTTTGTATCACTGGCAAACAAAATGAACTTGGCTTCTGGGAATGTTACTGATGAAAGGTCATTGATATACACAAGAAAAAGTAAGGTCCCTAAAATGGAAACTTGTGGGTCCCCACATGTAATTAGTTCCCAGTTGGATGATGCCTGACAGCTTGATACTTGTCTCTTTCCTAATAACACCCTTTGTTTCCTGCCAGAGATATAAAATTTGTCACCATTTCCTGTTACACTATAATATTCTAATTTACTTAAAAGGATATTGTGATTTACACAGTCAAATGCCTTTGACAGATCACAAAATATACCAGTTGCCTGAATTAGAATTCTGTACTGTGACTTTGACAGTATGTTATTTGAGATAAGATGGTTATAAAGCTGATTGTACATTACTTTTTCTAAAATTTTTGAGAATGCTCACAAAAGTGAAATTGGACGGAAATTTGATGCCATTTCTTTATCTCCCTTCTTAAACAGCGGCATATTTCAAACATTCAGGAAATATTCCACTGATAAATGACTGGTTACACAGATAGCTTGATATGTTACTGAACTCAGACTCACATTCTTTAATTAACTTTGTTGATATTTCATCATACCCACTAGATGTTTTTGATTTTAATGATTTTATGATGGATAATTTCTGCTGGGTTTTTTTTTTTTTTTTTTTGGTCATCAGTCTACTGACTGATTTGATGCGGCCCACCACGAATTCCTTTCCTGTGCTAACCTCTTAATCTCAGAGTAGCACTTGCAACCTGTGTCCTCAATTATTTGCTTGACGTATTCCAATCTCTGTCTTCCCCTACAGTTTTTGCCCTCTACAGCTCCCTCTACTACCATGGAAGTCATTCCCTCATGTCTTAGCAGAAGTCCTATCATCCTGTCCCTTCTCCTTATCAGTGTTTTCCACATATTCCTTTCCTCTCCGATTCTGCATATAACCTCCTCATTCCTTACCTTATCAGTCCACCTAGTTTTCAACATCCATCTATAGCACCACATCTCAAATGCTTCGATTCTCTTCTGTTCCGGTTTTCCCACAGTCCATGTTTCACTACCATACAATGCTGTACTCCAGACGTACATCCTCAGAAATTTCTTCCTCAAATTAAGGCCAATATTTGATATTAGTAGAATTCTCTTGGCCAGAAATGCCTTTTTTGCCATAGCGAGTCTGCTTTTGATGTCCTCCTTGCTCCATCCGTCATTGGTTATTTTACTGCCTAGGTAGCAGAATTCCTTAACTTCATTGACTTCGTGACCGTCAATCCTCATGTTAAGTTTCTTGCTGTTCTCATTTCTACTACTTCTCATTACCTTCATCTTTCTCCGATTTACTCTCAAACCATACTGTGTACTCATTAGACTGTTCATTCCGTTCAGCAGATCATTTAATTCTTCTTCACTTTCACTCAGGATAGCAATGTCATCAGCGAATCGTATCATTGATATCCTTTCACCTTGTATTTTAATTCTATTCCTGAACCTTTCTTTTATTTCCATCATTGCTTCCTCGATGTACAGATTGAAGAGTAGGGGCGAAAGGCTACAGCCTTGTCTTACACCCTTCTTAATACAAGCACTTCGTTCCTGATCGTCCACTCTTATTATTCCCTCTTGGTTGTTGTCCATATTGTATATGACCCGTCTCTCCCTATAGCTTACCCCTACTTTTTTCAGAATCTCGAACAGCTTGCACCATTTTATATTGTCGAACACTTTTTCCAGGTCAACAAATCCTATTTTTCTTTAGCCTTGCTTCCATTATTAGCCGTAACGTCAGAATTGCCTCTCTCGTCCCTTTACTTTTCCTAAAGCCAAACTGATCGTCACCTAGCGCATTCTCAATTTTCTTTTCCATTCTTCTGTATATTATTCTTGTAAGCAGCTTCGATGCATGAGCTGTTAAGCTGATTGTGCAATAATTCTCGCACTTGTCAGCTCTTGCTGTCTTTGGAATTGTGTGGATGATGCTTTTTCGAAAGTCAGATGGTATATCGCCAGACTCATATATTCTACACACCAACGTGAATAGTCATTTTGTTGCCACTTCCCCCAATGATTTTAGAAATCCTGATGGAATGTTATCTATCCATTCTGCCTTATTTGACCGTAAGTCCTCCAAAGCTCTTTTAAATTCCGATTCTAATACTGGATCCCCTATCTCTTCTAAATCGACTCCTGTTTCTTCTTCTATCACATCAGACAAATCTTCACCCTCATAGAGGCTTTCAATGTATTCTTTCCACCAATGTATTCTCTCCTCTGCATTTAACAGTGGAATTCCCATTGCACTCTTAATGTTACCACCGTTGCTTTTAATGTCACCAAAGGTTGTTTTGACTTTCCTGTATGCTGAGTCTGTCCTTCTGACAATCATATCTTTTTCGATGTCTTCACATTTTTCCTGCAGCCATTTCATCTTAGCTTCCCTGCACTTCCTATTTATTTCATTCCTCAGCGACCTGTATTTCTGTATTCCTGATTTTACCCGGAACATGTTTGTACTTCCTCCTTTCATCAATCAACTGAAGTATTTCTTCACCCATGGTTTCTTCGGAGTACCTTCTTTGTACCTATGTTTTCCTTCCCAAGTTTTGTGATGGCCTTTTTTAGAGATGTCCATTCCTCTTCAACTGTACTGCCTACTGCGCTATGCCTTATTGCTGTATATATAGCATTAGAGAACTTCAAACGTATCTCGTCATTCCTTAATACTTCCGTATCCCACTTCTCTGCGTATTGATTCTTCCTGAATAATGTCTTGAACTTCAGCCTACTCTTCATCACTACTATATTGTGATCTGAGTCTATATCTGCTCCTGGGTATGCCTTACAATTCAGTATCTGATTTCGGAATCTCTGTCTGACCATGATGTAATCTAATTGAAATCTTCCCGTATCTCCCGGCCTTTTCCAAGTATACCTCCTCCTCTTGTAATTCTTGAACAGGGTATTCGCTATTATTAGCTGAAACTTGTTACAGAACTCAATTAGTCTTTCTCCTCTTTCATTCCTTGTCCCAAGCCCATATTCTCCTGTAGCCTTTTCTTCTACTCCTTCCCCTACAACTGCATTCCAGTCGCCCATGACTATTAGATTTTCGTCCCCCTTTACATACTGCATTACCCTTTCAATATCCTCATACACTTTCTCTATCTGTTCATCTTCAGCTTGCGACGTCGGCATGTATACCTGAACTATCGTTGTCAGTGTTGGTCTGCTGTCGATTCTGATTAGAACAACCCAGTCACTGAACTGTTCACAGTAACACACCCTCTGCCCTACCTTCCTATTCATAACGAATCCTACACCTGTTATACCATTTTCTGCTGCTGTTGATATTACCCGATACTCATCTGACCTGAAATCCATGTCTTCCTTTCACTTCACTTCACTGACCCCTACTATATCTAGATTGAGCCTTTGCATTTCCCTTTTCAGTTTTTCTGGTTTCCCTGCCACGTTCAAGCTTCTGACATTCCATGCCCCGACTCGTAGAACGTTATCCTTTCGTAGATTATTCAATTTTTTTCTCATGGTAACCTCCCCTTTGGCAGTCCCCTCCCAGAAATCTGAATGGGCAACTACTCTGGAATCTTTTGCCAATGGAGAGATCATCATGACACTTCTTCAGTTACAGGCCACATGTCCTGTGGATACACATTACGTGTCTTTAATGCAGTGGTTTCCATTGCCTTCTGCATCCTCATGTCGTTGATCATTGCTGATTCTTTGGGGCAATTTCCCACCCCTAGGACAAGAGAGTGCCCTGAACCTCTATCTGCTCCTCCACCCTCTTTGACAAGGCCGTTGGCAGAATGAGGCTGACTTCTTATGCCGGAAGTCTTCGGCCGCCAATGCTGATTATTTATCAAAATTTAGGCAGTGGCGGGGATCGAACCCGGGACCGAAGATGTTTTGATTATGAATTATAGACGCTACCCCTAGACCACGGGCAGTGGTAGTGCTGGGGTAGTGAGGGTCAAATTCACAACGAAATACTCAGTCCAGTTAATAATGAAAATTAGCTACATATTTCAGTTTAGGCTTGTTAGTTATACATAACAAGATAAAGATACATAATAGGATAAAGACAATATAAAAATATATATAAAAACAATGGAAAATTTGGTACTAACCATACGGGAACTGTCTGAATTGTCAAGGCAACAAGATCTCATTAATGCTAGCCATAAAATTCGTAGGTCTGCACAACCAAATGTACAAAGTGTAAACAGTACGACTGTAACTAGAAATATGAATGAACTGATCACTCAAAAAGACACAAGTGAATTAAACGCAAGAAAAGAAAGTGTTAATAGTGCATCTATGGATAAAAATATGAACAAACTATCCACAGAAGAATATACAAGTGGATTAAATGGATAAAAACACAAGGTAAATATTCGTAAAGAAAAAAAGTAAACAACCACGTTATGCATAAGCAAGGATACAAGCAACGGAAATATAGTTTTTCAGACAGTGATGGGAGAGGAGTTACGGAAATTATGAGGAGAAATCACCCAGACCTTAATGTAACAGGCATCATCAAACCAGGTGCGCCATTACGCGAAATTCTGAAAACCAGTGACAACATATTAACGACCGGTAACAGCTGCATCATAATAGGAGGCGCAAATGATGTTTACTGTAATGAAACTTAGCGTGCAATGAGAATCCTAAAGGAAACAATCAAAAGGATGCCTCGAGTGCATTTCTACATTGTTAGTATCCCCAGGAGACACGATCTGATGGAAAACTCGTGCGGAAACATCAAGATTGTTATAGCAAACAGGCTATTTGAGAAAATATGTAGAGGTTTCCAGAATACAACTTTCATAGAGATAAACAGTGTTCACAGAGAGCATTTCACAAGACATGGTCTCCACTTGAACGTAAAAGGGAAAAAGATTATTAGTGCCAAAATACTTAAATTTATTAATGAGTCATCTGTAATGGAAGTGTCCACAATCCCAATTCCGCCAAAACAAGAGTTGTCTGTAACAGTGGAGAACCATCATTATCTGCAGTAGAGCTACAACAAACACCAGTAGCAACAACAAAGGCTCTGATATTCTCAGCAGCAGTGTCAGATAAACCAATAGCGGCAGAATCACCACAATCATCAGCAGAGCTGTCATCATCAGCAACAGCATCCAGAACAGCAGACCCCATAATACTACCTCAAGGCAATGAAAATGCATGTTAGGGACACATACGAGGGTCATTAGCCGCAGCAGCTAACAAAGAAGGGCAGTCACCAAGTCGGGGAGCACAGGAGCCACCAGCAACAGAAACCACACAGAAGAGGTACCTGAGGCCTGGGAGAACAACAGCAGAAGCAGCTTCCAATCAAGACAGATGCCTGAGAACTAGGAGACCTGCTACACTAAGTGAGGATTTTTTATGGTACCGAGTAAGCAGAAAGAGAACATGGAAAAAGATGTAAGTAAAACTGTCCATCTTAAATACCAGTGTGACAATAGTGAGAGGAATATAAACACCATATAGAGATACGATCCGGGTTTAATGACACAAACTGAAAAAAATCACTGCATAGTACCAGAAGCAAAGGGAGCAAGTGAAGTGCTTAGTATATTACAGGAATGGGAACTATTACATTTAAAGCCAACTGTTAGAATACTTCACCAAAATGTTCTATACGTAAACAATAAAACAGAGGAACTAGAGCTAATATTACAGGAGTATAGGCCAAATATTCTAGTAGTTACAGAACATGGGCTAAAAGAAAATCACATAGGAATGTACAACTTGAAGAATTATGTGAAAGTAGCCAGTTTTTTCAGAACTTCCTATAAAGGTGGTGGGGTTGCCATTTTTTCTAACTATAAATCAACTAAAGCCATAAATATAACAAAATATGTTATAGAATTGAGCTTTGAAGCTACAGCACTGGAAATTAAGTTGCTGGGAATTTATGTTGTGTATTAGGTTTGTATCGATTACCAAATGGTATAATTAAAACCTTCTTTTAACAGCTGGAAGATATAATCCAACACCTCTCAAAAACATATGCTTATTTGATCATTACAGGAGATCTGAACATAGACATGAGTAAAAATACAAAGACCCTACTGGACTTATTGTGCATATACAATCTAAAATGGTCTTAGTCTGGACACACTTAAGAAATGTATACATAAAATTGCATCACTTTTATCAACAGTTTTCAATTCTTATATGGAAGATGGTCTATTTCCAGATGAGTTGAAAATTGCCCGAGTTGTGCCTATTTTCAAAAAAGGAAACAGGAATTTAGTAGAAAACTTTCGACCCATTTCTGTTCTTCCAATAATATCCAAAATCTTTGAGAAAGTAATATACATAAGAATCTGGAGCTTCCTGGTATGCAGAAAAGTGATTTCTAAGGGGCAGTATGGGTTTGTCAAGGGATCATCCACCATTACAGCAGCGTCCAACTTAATCGAAGGTGTCACTCAAGCAATAGATAATAAAGAACATGTATGTGGCATCTTTCCAGACTTACAAAAAGCATTTGACTGTGTTGATACAACCATATTGCTGGACAAACTGTGGAACTATGGCATTTGAGCACAGCCCATAATCTGATGAGGTCCTACTTGACAAATAGGAAGCAGTTTGTGTCTATTAGCACTACAGAGGGAACGTACAAATCAAACACTACTGACATAAATTTTGGTATTCCACAGGGGTCAATATTAGGACCACTTCTTTTTATTATCTATGTAAATGATATTCAGTCCATAACAAACCATGCAATAGCTATCTTATATACAGATGATACCACGTTAATATGCAGCAATCCAAGCTATTCACAGCTCAAAGTGGAATCCAATAATGCAGCAGGCTTAATTCTGCAGTATTTTAATGAAAACAAACTAAAATTAAACACAAATAAATCTGTCTATATTGAATTTGATCTTGGGAGACAAAAAACTCATGAAAACCAAATCTTAATGGGTGACAAATACATTAAAAAACAATACTCGACCAAATTTCTTGGCCTGACACTAGATGCAGAGTTAAACTGGTCTGATCATGTGAATGATATTTGCAAAAAACTATGTACTACCATATATGTCCTAAGAAAACTGACACCTTTTTGTAACATCACCACTCTGAGGCAAATATATTTTGCACTATTTGAATCTCATCAAAGTTATGGGATAGAGGTATGGGGATTCAGCAGTAAAGGTAATATGAAAAGTGTACTTACCTTACAAAAGAATGCACTTAGAATTATGGGAAAGAAATCTGCCAGGGAGTCCTGCAGAAATTTGTTTAAAGAATTTAAAATACTAACTGTTCATAACCTGTATGTGCTGAAGATAATCATTATGGCAGTAAACAGTAACAAAACACTTAATGAAGAAATACACGATCACAACACTAGAGGTAGAGAGAGACGCCACATCATCTCTCATAGAACAACACTTTATGAGAAAAGCCCTCACTATGCAGCATAAAACTACTGAATTGCTTCTATCCTAATATCTCCAAATTGCCCATTACAAAACTAAAAATGAAATTAAAATTGTGGCTTCTAAACAATCCTGTATATTCAATAGATGAGTTTCTAGATTTAGTACACTCGTATGATGGAAGACCATCTATGTAAAAATATATGTAATCTCAGATCTTAGACTGTGTCACAAACTGTAAATATCTGAATGTCAGATATGAATACTGTGTTACAAACTGTAGATTTCTTAATCTAAGTATGGCAATAACAATTTTTTTTATGTATAGTCCATATATGTAACTCTGTTCTCTCAACTAAATTTAGAAAAAGTTGTGCAGATAAAAGTGCCAGCCAATAATATGTAACCCTAGTAAGTAAGGCTCTGACTTATCCAGAAGACTGGAACAAATAAAGCCTTTTTTTGTAATCAGTTGATGTTGGATCAAAATAAAATAAAATAAAAAAATAAATAAGTAAATAAAAATAAAAATAGATAAACCAACCAGAGTAACAAAGCATAGTGAAACTATAATTGATCATCTAATAACAAATATTCCTACTTGCTATTGTGACACACAGGTAATAAACTCCACATTAGCAGACCATTTTGCAATCATGATAGACATAAATATAAAGACTAGTGATTCAGTGCAGAAGACAGAACTACACACATAACATAAATCTGCTAAAAAAGTTGTTAGAGGCAGAAAACTGGGAAACAATATATGCAGCTAAAGATGCAAACACCAAATGGAACCAGTTTTTTTTCTTTATTCAATTATTAGTATGATGTTACATGTCCTGTTAGTAAAAGGCTTGTCAAACAGCAACAAAAAAAGAAAAGCTGGGTGACTGGAGAAGTAATCCATGCCAGAAATAATCTGAGAGTGTATTACGACCTCTCCAAACAAAAACATACTGAGGGCTACAATACACTGTATAAAATAAAAAAGAAAGAGTACTGTAGTTTTATCAGAGAAACTAAAGCATCATTCATCAGGATGTCTATAGATAAGGGAAAGAACTACTCAAAAGGCTTATGGTTGTTTGTTAATGAAGAGAGAGGAAAAGTAACAAATCGGGCAGAGGACATCTGCCCACTGATGAGTGGGAAAAGCAATGCAAACCCTCTAGAAGTAGCCAATACCTATAACAGATATATTACTGTAGCAGACGAATTAATAAGTCAAAATAAAACAAATGCAGTAAGCAAATTGTTAAACCCCCCACATACAAATCATACTATGGTTTTCATTCCTACAACAGATACAGGAGTGTCAAATCTAATAAAACAACTTAAAATTAAACATTCATCTGGCTTGGACAGTGTTACATCACATCTTATAAAGGAATGCAGAGAATGTATATTAAAACCATTGACACACATGCTGAATGCTGCGATAGAAGATGGTATATTTCCAGATTCACTGAAAGTAAGTAAAGTGAAGCCAATATTTAAGAAAGGGAACAGGGATGAATTAAGAAATTACAGGTCAATATCATTGATCTCAAAATTTTCTTAAATCAATGAAATAATAATAAATAATAGAATTGTAAGTTTTATAACAAAGGACAGTATACTGCATTCATCACAACATGGTTTCAGAGAAGGGAAGTCAACAAAAACAGCATCCACAGATATAATTGATCACATTCTTAATTTACTTGACAGGCAAAAAAAGACTTGTGGGATTTTTATGCACCTATCTAAGGCATTTGATTGTGTGAACCACTCAAAATTAATTATGAAATTATATCAGTATGGAATTAGAGGAAAATGCTATGACATACTTAAATCATACATTACAAATAGGAAACAATGCACAGAAATCAGACATACTAGTGGGGGAAATATAACAAACTATAGATCAGAATTACAAACAGTTAAACACGGTGTTCTGCAAGGGTCTGTGCCTGTACCAATACTATTTATACTCTACATAAATGCCTTCCCTGGCTATATAAATCAGAAACTTATAATGTATGCTGATGACACAGCAATCATTTTCACAGCTGACACAAAGGAGGAGCTTGAGAAGGAAGCACTCCTGACTATTGAAAATGCAAATAAATATTCAACACAAAACAACCTGTTTATGAATCAGTCTAAAACAATGAATGTAGTATTTCAGACCAAGCATAGTGAAAATTATAATATAAATGTTAATATAAATGGAAAGACTATTAAAGAAGTAACCAGCACAAATTTTCTAGGAACTATGATAGACAAACATTTGGCATGGGGGGAGCACATAGATGCACTGTGTAAAATGATAAACAAACAGATCTTCATCATGCATAAAACAGCTAAAACTGTGGATGATAAAGTCCTCAGATCAATGTATTATGGACTTGTCTTCCCACATTTGTCTTATTCAGTTCATATATGGGGAAGTGCACAAGCTAGCTACCTAAAAGGAATATTCACAATTCAGAAAATGGCAGTGAGATGAATTGCAAAAATACCACCAAGACAGATTTGTGTATACATATAATGTGAAACATGTAACACCTTTGTATGATTATGGACGATTTCTGTTTAATTATTTGGATTCATTTATATATAATGAAAGTTTGATGTTAATAGCCTATTCTATGACACACCCAATATTCTCAGCTGGATTTTCAGCTAGAGGCCATGGGCAAAGAATAAATAAATAGATAAATAGATGAAGATGAAGAGAAACAAGTACACAAATTATTTACCTTGTTAACACCACTTGGATTTCCACATCACCATAGAGGTACCAAGAATGATGCATTACTCTATATTTTACATGGTGAGTTCCCCAGTAGGTCTATGAACCATGATAAGCACACAAACAAGAAAATATGTGTTTTGCAGATACAAGAAAATACCATGTATCAGCAAAATGTGTCACCAAATATGAATAAGAAGGGACAAAATTAAATATTTATGTAAGAAACTTAGCAAATGTTATGGCTACATTGAAAATCAAATACAAAGTAACTGGCATTAACAAGCTTGGTGTCCCTCTACAGGAAGCACTAAAACATGTGAGACATGGATGAAAAGGATTCAATGATCATTAATGGCGGAGAAAAAGGTGTGTATAAAAATACAAACGACAATGCAAACAGGGTTCTAAAAGGAACTTCAGAAAGAATCCCACATGTAGCAAGTATTTTTTCTTGTAAGCACTCCATAGAGTCATGGTCTAAATGAAGCCTGATGTGTAAATAAGGACTAACAGTACAAACAGAAAGTTCAAGAAGATATGTAGCTATGTTCTTTCCTGGAGCTACAAGCTCAGAAAAGGAGCATTTGATGGAACATGTCCTGTACAGGAATGATTTGAAAAACCATTCTGTGCAATGAAATACCAGATAGTATAAGCTGTCCAAGAAAAGAAACAGAGATCAGTCACACTGTCAACAGTGAAAGAAACGGTAATCAATATCCCAATGACAACCATCACTGACTCAGGAAAATGAAGGAGGAACATCATCAGCCCTGCAGAAGAAGGCGTCACTGATCCCATCAGAAAATGCACTGTGAACCACAGAACACATGGCAGGAAATTGGGGAAGGAGGAGAAAGAACCAAGAAACACAAAAATCTAAATGACTAGGTTTTCTACACCAGCCTCAAGAGGGGTGGGGATAACCAAAATATAGATAGAAATACAAATGTTCTACTGTTGAAGTTATACACTACAGTATACAGTATGCATGGAGTGAAATAGATGAAACAGAAGCAGCAGTAGCAGCAGAACTAACAAATTTCACAATTATAGTACATGAATATTATTTTCTAAGAAAACAGAACTATAAAAAGGAGGCTGATTTCTGTAGACATGAATAGAAGTGTGGAGGAGCTTGTAATGGTACTTGAATTACGTAACCATTATGGTACCTCATCTGAACCTCTCGATACCAGTAATATTCTACTGTATTTCTGTTAACTACTTAACATATTTCTGAGACAACATTCAGATTTGATTTCACTTTTGATACATTGATATGTCTATATTGCAATGATATTATTCTTGTGTGTATTCTTTCGTTTGTCACTATGATCTTTGACATACTTGTAACTCTGATTTTTGGGCGCGTAAGGCCGGTATTACACTATCAAATTTCTTTGTCAAAGATTTGATCAAAGATGTGTTCAAATATTCCTTCAAATATATTTGACAAAGATCTTTGACGTAGCGCTAGAATGGGTATTACACTGTCATCAAATTTTACGTCAAAGTTCAAGATGGCTGACAACAACTTATTAACCGCAGCAGTTACATGTACCACAATTGCATTGTGTGCACATGCGTAAAAGAAGTGGGGGAAAAAAGGAACCACACATATGAGGTCAACAGTCTTAAATTCCTGGGATTACAACTTGATAATGAATTCAGTTGGGAGGAGCACACCATGGAACTGCAGAAATGCCTTAACAAATCTGTATTTGCAATTCGAATGTTAGCAGACATAGGCAACATAAAAATGAAAAAGCTTGCATACTTTCATTCCATAATGTCATATGGTATAATATTGTGGGGTAAATCTTCCAGTCACACAAAAGTTTTAAGTCCAAAAGCGTGTAATACGTATTATTTGTGGAGTAAATTCACGGACGTCCTACAGAAACCTCTTCAAAGAACTGGGTATACTAACTACTGCCTCTCAATATATTTACTCCTTAATGAAATTGGCCCTAAATAATATATCTCTTTTTCCAACAAACAACTCAGTTCATGCATACAATACCAGGAACAAAAATGATCTGCACAAGGACTTAAAAGCACTTACTTTAGTTCAAAAAGGGGTCCACTACTAAGGAACACTCATCTTCAATAATTTGCCAGCAAACATAAAAAATTTAATTACAAATAAAGATCAGTTTAAAAGGAGCCTAAAAGACTTACTAGTGGCCAACTCCTACTCCATTGACGAAATTTTTAATAGAAACAAATGATGTACTGTATTTATTCATACTATTAGTATTGTTATTTCAGCTTAAAAAAATTGACATGTTCCACATCTACAAGTATCTCCTCAGCACAGATCTATGGAACATAAAACTAATCTAATCTGGGTGGAGCTGTGGGTTTTATGATGATACGATAAAAGCATTCAACAAAACTTCTTACGTGAGCTTACAGTGGAAGACGTCAAGTCGTACATCAATTACTTGAGAATGGATGAGCATACATTTCTGTATGTGCTCAGATAAGTGTATCCTCATATCACAAAGCACAATATTCACTTAAGAACTGCTACATCTTCAGAAGACAGGTTCACTGTAACACTCCGATTCCTCGCTACAGGAGAGGGTTATGTTAGGTTAGGTTAGATCAGGCCAGGTCTCATCTCCAATCTTCTTAATCTATTTTTGTATTCAGGGTGCCGCACATTGTAAAGTGCCACGTCAGCTTCATACACATCTATTAATTTTGCAGTGAACAGAAGACAAGTGACTTCTTTGATCAAATCTACAGCGAGGCCCTAGATTTGATCAAATATTGGACGACATTTGACAAAGTTCCCATTACACCATCAAATATCTTTGCCAAAGATTTTTGACAAAGATATTTGACAAAGAAATTTGATAGTGTAATATCGGCCTAAGCAATTGTTAGTTAGTTGTTAACTTGTTAGAGAGTCGGACCTTGAAAAGATCAAGTGTTGGACGTCATGTTTGAAAGATGCATAACGTAGTCAGCTTATAAAATGTGAACTTTAACAGTGACTGTGAGGAAGATGTTTTCAAGTATGTTTTGTATTGTGAAGTGATGTTTTGTGTTTATGTGATATTGCAATTAAAAGGAAGTGTAACTTAATTTCGGAGTGATGATTATTTTTTTACATCACCATTGTCCAGCAAAAGTGTACTCATCAAGGACGATTTGTGAAGTGCATCTAAATAACTTTTGAATATAGCAGAATAAAATCTAGGCCTTTTTGCATCCGAGCTTGGAATCATAACCACCTAGATTTTCAATGATTGAGCCATGATTTTACGATGAGACCAGCGTGGGAAACACAAAAACATGAGTGCCTAGTTTTTTGATTATTACATGAAATGAGTTTATTAACTGTGCTCTAATGACACCTGCCACATAATATGACTGTTGCTGCCCGAAAATGCAGTATTTAGCAGCGTGAGCAACACCACAATCATTATTAAATGCTGACCTTTGTTGTGGTAGGATTGTTAGAAGCTGCAGCACATTAAAGGAGGAATTGCATTCCATGATCAGTGGACAAGTGAAAAGAAATGTAATTTGAATTAGCAGCAATACTGACAATGCTGAAAAGAGAAAAGTGTTTGACATCAGGGCTAGGGTTTCTGAAGGAGCTAGAACCGTTTTCACACAGGACTGTCAGTGAATTCTCTTGCGTAATGGCAGCAGGTGATCTAAACATGAACTCATTGAAAGACAACTGTTATACTGAAACAGCCCTACAAGGTGCAGTGAAATTACAGAGACACAGATCATGTAATTATCATTTTACCATTTTACAGCCGAGTTACAGGTCTTAAATAGAGCCACTGCAGATCGTTATGGGGTATTTACTGAAGTGCAAGACAAGACAGAAAGGTCGCACAATAGCTTTATGAATTGCATCAAAGCCAGCAAGCCTAGGCAAACTACAAAGATTATTTAATAGGAAACAGAGGATGATAATCAGTTTGCAGAACATTGGCCTGCAACATAAATCTTGCATGTCCAGTAGTAAGGAGAAATAAAAATGGAAAGTAAAGCACACACTAGAACACAACACACATAATAAGGAAGAAGGAATAACTAAAAACTACAGTTAACACTTGTCAGATGAAACAGACAAGTAAACTGTGATACCTATAGGGACAAGAAGAGATCATCCAAAAAAGTGTTCAAAGAAACCAAATTAAATCGGAACAAGATGGGTTCCACTAATATCACAGAGACTGTTTAGTCCAACAAAGAAAGAGTAGACACAAGGAACAATGGGAACATAGCTATCAAGAAAAATGGGAAGAAAATTGTGGACACTCAGTAAACCAGTAACATCTTAAATTAACATTATAACCAAAAGTAACCATATGTAAAAGTCTACTGTCACAAAATGCACACAAAGTACTCTTCATAAGACAATGTTTATTCATTATCTGACTCAGTAAAAGTAAAACACAGTTTAAAGACAATCTACTGAGGGACTAAACAATATGTCTGATCAGCTATTTAAATGCTGTCTGCAGTGGATAGCAAAGCCTACAGCTCTTCTTATCTTACTGTGGAAGAAGGAATATTCACATTACATTTAAGAGGACAATGTTAAATGATATTTGTACTCACAGATGGCAGACAGGAAGATACAGGAAATTACAGACCAATAACTATTACACCGACATTATCTAACATAACAAAATGTAACTAAAGCCAATAGTTAATTTTATAGGAGAAATATGCCCAGCATGGGTTTAGGAATTTTAGATCTACCAGAACAACAACAGCTGTCTGTTTAATTTTTGTAACTAAGGCACTAGGTTAACAGAAGTTTGTGGCATATTCCTTGACTATTCAGTGGCCATTGTGTGTGACACAACATATACTACTAGATACTCTCCTTGACTGTGTACTAGGGAAAGGGGCTGGTATAAAATTATCCATGGAAAATGAAGATGTGTGGAAAGAAAAGTGAACAGCTCTATTTCAAGTATCTGTTCAAATTTTTAATTTACTTAAACAGCAGGAATTCTTGGTCAGAATACAAATATTATTATGGAAAGGATACATTGGTACTCACTGTGAAGACAAACCATTGAGATCCAGATAGACATGATGGGAAGACTGACATATCAGCTTTCAGCCACAACCTTCTTCAGGAAAGACACACACTCAAGTCCCTATTCCACAATGTGCTAAACCATAGACCTGTGCACCAGCATCCCAAGCGTCCATATCTGTAACTACCGGCAGGTTCACAAAGACCCATTACACCATCCACGTGGGATATACCTGGCATGCATGTGCAGTAAGCATTGGTAATGCATTAAACATGAACAGAACTGTCTTATCTCTTGAAGTCATTCATTCTACTACATGAATCAAAGGTGGACTGTGTGACATATTGGAATGTCATCTGTTTGAATTATTCATAATAAAATGAATATCATTATTTATTAAGTAACTGTTATTCTCTTATATAGGTTACTACTGTTCTGAATTAAAGACTAAACAGTTAGTTTTATATTACGACACTCGGTTGCAGAGGCATACGTATTTATACAACATTTTTCACATGGAGTACCCATCTGCATTTGGATCTATTGCCCTGGTGGTGACAGTAAGTCTTTGGATTAGGGCAGAACAATGACAAAAATAAAAAGCCAGACGTCATCGAGTTCAATCCTGGCAGAAAAGAAGGGACAAAGGCAGGGGATTATATTCACTGCTTATGAAAGAACTGAGAGTCTAAGATCCGCACGAACTGTGGGACTTAGTGAGGATGGACATGGTCTGTTTTGAGAAGCTGCTGTCTATAATAGAAGATGGAATTAGCAAGTGTGACAGTCATGAGGAAGGCTGTCTCACATTCATGAAAATGGAGAAATAAATCATATGTTTATATATTTTGTGATTATACCAGACTAAATCTTGAAGAAAATACTGGTAAATGCTTGTTCCTTGTCATGTCCCCATAGAATATCATTACCCTCCTATCCCCTTTCCTGTTCCCACTACAGCACTAAACAGCACCCTTCCACAAGTGCGCACAGTCCTCTTTCTTCTCCTTTCCTACTGCCCCCGCCCCTGCCCCACCCTGCCCTGCTCACCATCTAACCTCCTGACTGTACAGCTCACCTCTACTATAAAGTGAGTAGCAACATCCTTTTCATAAAATTGTCAATATACCATCCTAGATTTTGCGTTGTTAAATACAATGAGTAGCTCATTACCTCAAAAACACTTTCTGGCTCATCTTGATAAATGGTAGGGGTTGGCAAGAGGCATGTCAGTCTTTACAAAAGAAACATTATCTGCTCTGAAGTTGTCTAAATGTTCCAGTCTTGAGGTTACAAATATTGTGTATGTGAAATCCACGTCTCCTGGAAAATTTCGCACTGATCTTCCTGTAGACCAATTTGGATAGAAGACAAATTGGCTGGGTCACATTGGCATGTATCAATCAGGCAAATACTTTAAGTGGAAAAAAAACTGATTTTGTACATTTTTGACGATCTTAAAGAAATCTGTGATAGGTAGACCAATCAAAGTAAATTATTTCTATGTTTCTTAACCAAAGAAGGGATACACAGTTTTCTTATTGTTCTGCCTCTCCCTGTGTATTATATTTTGACATTAGTCGTGTTAACAGCTACTTACCATTGATCTTGTACCTCAGTGGCTGCAAGAAGACTGAAGTGCAATGTGTGCTAGAATAGTCTAGTTTTTTACAAAGTCATGAATTATGAGGAGTTTGTTATGCTTATAAAGTACTCAGATAGAAGTGACCTACTTGACCAAAGGTCATTTGTCATTAAGGTTGTCATGTAGGCTACAGCTATATCACTTTTTCAAACTTGTTCACCTTTAATCTGAAAAGCCCATATTGCAGGAGTATAACCAAACACAAGCACTGAGGGATTAATATTGTGTAATTTGTCATCAAATTTTTAGCAGCCTAATTTGTGTGACAATCAAATGATTGAAAACATTCTGAAAATTATTCTATGTCACAACAAATTTGTTATTGGTGTAATAAAAAACACACACCAGGCATTCAGTCAAAAGGTAGCAAGAAGAGAAAGCTGCAAACTTTAAAAAAGTTATAATCCTTTTTAATATGCCTATTCCAGGAGCATTGCTACAGAACTAAAACACTTTGAGTGTCAGTGCAGCATACTGTGATGTGAAGAGAGCAGATTGTGGAAAGGATCACTTTGCATGATTGGTTGTCTTATAGTAGTGTGTTGTGAATAATTTTCTAGTTTTGACTTTATTCATTGATACATAAATACAACAACTATAAAGGTAAATACATCTTTGTTTTTCTTCTGTTTGTTCCTATACCATTCGACTGATTGCAGTGAAGCTCATAAGCTTTAATGATTTGAGCTCATCCCTTCAAACGTTTGTCAGGATAACAATGTGAAGGTACATTGTGAAAGACCACTGGGATGTGGTACAGTCAGAATTTATTAAAGAACAAAAAAATGAAACAGTGATTATAAACAGAAGCAAGGACTGACTATGTACATCAGCAAAGCCATTAATTATGAGTGGTCAGTAAGGAGCAGAAAAATGGTCAAAAAACATCATTCACTTTTCTTTGTACATTTTTTTGTTTCACTCTCTCATATGCAGGATTGCTTCAATGTGTTGCTTGAAGTAAGATGTGAAACGAGTGCTTTGTATTATATATGATTCTGAATAAGAGAAGACTTGATAACAGCATTAACTATTTTTATTGAATTGAAATGGAGCGAAGTTGGGAGGATTTCCTTCGTCTTGAGAGGCACTGGTGTCCTTGGAGTCAGCTGCCTGCATCTACAATAGAAGTGAAATGTGAGAGGAAGTTCACAGTCCTATCTCGTAAGATAAACCGAAGTATAAGAGCTTACCGAAGATGACATAATTAAAATAAAAAAAAAGGGGCGCAAGGTAAAGTGAAAGGAGACTATCACAATTTCGTACTCACAGATCATTTACTAATAATGAAATTGTGCTATCCATTAATTTTTTTCCATTTCTATTATTGTTATAATAAAACCGGTGAGATAAGTGCCACTACTTCAGGCTACCAGTTGTAAGTAGGGTTTGTTAACTATTTTTATAGAAAGAGATTTCTATGACATTGTTATTAGTCATAAAAACTAATCATCTGTATTTTCTGTTTACATGAATCAGAATGTGGAGCAAGTAAACCAAAAAGGAAGAAAATTTTGGAGAGAAATAAGAACTGGACCCAGTTTACATGAAATTTTCCAGAGTAAACCATTTGTTTGGCGCAGCAAAGATAGGATGGCTTTGCAAGTTGCTTCTATGCTTAGGCTTGGTAGTGCCTCTTTTGGGTAGACACATAGCTTTTCCTTATTATTCCCTTCCTTGAATTTTACTGTGGAAAATTTACCAGAATTTTCCAGTATGATACACGTTGTCAGTAAAACATAAAGAATTGCGACGCAATAGTTTGCTTATCATAATAGATGTAAAACAGGCTTTGACATCTTGTAAATTATAATTAAGTGTAATAATTATCATACGAAATTTAAGCATTTTTTTGTGAAATTTTTGTTTTTGCATATTCATACATGGCAGAAAAATGTATGTCCATTGTTGATAGCAATAAAGAAAACGCAATCAGCTGAGGTGGTATAGAACTGTGCAAACGAACAATTGAAGTTCAGGTGCCATGCATGTCTACTGCAAGAAGTTGAAGTATGTCACAGATGAGTGTCCCAGGTGTGACAAATGATAGCGACACTCCACAGCAGAATAACCTTGATGACACAATGTTTACAATTGACAAGACAATGTCACACAGCTCCCAGAGTGTCATACTGCTTACGAATGAAACAGAACAATACAAATATGAATCTGGACAACATGTTACAAAGCTGACAGTACCTACAGTAGTACTACTGATGGACTGCTATGACAGTTATTACCTAACATAAACATGAAATTAGATAACGTGCACGCCAATTTCAGTGATATGGAACAAGATCCGAATACTGAAATTGATAATTTGACACAAGATATGAACACAGTAAACCAGCAGCAAAAGTGTTACATAAGATCTAAGTACAATGCAACAAGAACAAAAACAAGTATTTGTGAGTCACAATTCCACAGAAGTTCAACGATTTAGCCAAGAATTTTCACATTGAAATTGACGAAATATTGAATGATATGAAAAGCAAGCAAACCCTGAAGTACTTTCTGAAGTTAACAATAACATTATGGAGTTGAAACAGAAGGTAGATTCTTTTAATGACCATCATGACTAGTAGAGCAACAGATAAAGAAAATTGCAGATGTGAAGACAAATATCGAAGCAACACAAAATGAGTTGTGTTACACAGTAAAAAAGTTACCCATGTTGCTAAACAAAATAAACAAACTATGAAGGTGTACCTCTAGCTTATAACATTCTTAACTACTTGCAATAATGGGGTTGTTCATAGTTACTCATGATCTGCCGCATTATACGTCCTGAGTACATTGACAGTCACTGTAAATTAACTACTGGAGAGTTGATTTGGTTTAATCATTTTTATTATACTTTCAAAACAAGATCAAAGTATTACTGCATTAGCCTACAATACTTACAATACAAAAGGAGGAGCCACATGCTCATTGCTCAAAAACCAAAACAAGGCTGACCTACATTGCCAACATGTCTGTAACTATTTATACTTTCTTAATAATCCCAAACAATCCTCGGCATTATTTAAAATGATTATTTGATTAATTAACAAATAAAACTCATCCTAAAACAAATGACACATTTCAATGGTTACCTAGATTCTTATATATTAAACACATGAGTGAATTCTAGTCTCTATGTTAATTGTATCATGTATAAACACTTAGGTATCAAATGTTAATACACTTGTTATGTTTACTAATTACCAAAGATTCATATGATGTAAAATGTTGCTACCAATTAATGGACTTCTACACATTAGTGTAATTAAGATTCTATAATTATTTAATTTGTAACTTTTTTCACAACTACGTATTTCCATACACCTCTAGGTTGGAAATTACTGTTTATGGTTAAAATTTATGTGTTTAAATTAGTTACATTTAGACTGTTACTGTACAATTAGACTACTGTTACTGTACAATTGGACTATTTGTCCACATCAGAAAGTGGAAGAGGGTGAGTTTGTACAGAAAAGTAAAAGAGGATGTGACTTGAAAAGGAAAGAATCACACCAGCTCAGAGCCTTGGGTTCACCACCCCCAAATTGCAAAAAGAGCTTGCAACCTCCTGAGGAACGACAATTCTTGTGATGTTATATAAGTGATGAAGGCTGTTTCTATAATTCCAGCTGCGTAACATTCCTGAGTCCAAATAATCTTTTGGATTTAGAATATACAAGTCTATAAGCATTTAGGTGTGGGTTTTCAATGATTTCAAATGGTCCTATATAAATATCAAGAGATTTCTTTATTTCTCTATTTAGTGCTTTAGATTTGGTGTAACTTTTTGTCAAAACTAGATCCCCAACTTTGAATTCAGTGTTTTTTATCTGTTTGTCATGCCATTTATTTCTTTTTCCATTATAATCTTTCATTGTTCTTCTAACTATCTCCTCTCTTTCAGCTGCTGTTGTACTTTTACTAGCTGGAAACTCTATAAGTTCTTTGATTTGGTAAGGAGGTTTTTGGTCAAACATTATCTCATAAGGAGAGTATCCTGTGGTAGTATGTTGTAGGCTAATCATAATGTCTTCAAATTCATTATCATAAGATAACCAATTTGTGTGATCTTTCTGACAGCAAGTTCTACATAATCTATAAATTTCCCTCAAGTACCGTTCAGCTGGGTTGCATGTAGGTCAATAGGATGATATTAAGATATGTCTGGTGTTATGTTCTTCTCCAAAATTTTGAAGTAAATTGGCTCCCATTGTCAGATAAAATGGCCTTAGGTGTACCCATGTTAGTGAAGTAGTCCTTTACAAATGTAGAAGCAATTTTCTTACTAGTTGCTTTCTTTAAAGGATAAAATTTCACATTTTTAGTAAACAAATGTACAATGACGAAAATATTCTGAAATCCTCTTTAGCTCTTGGAAGTTGATCATACAAATCTATCTCTATCGAATCCAACTATTTATGTGGTACCACATTTTGTAAAAGTCCCTTGTTGGTTTTGTTACTAACTTTCGTTCTTTGACATCTATCACAGTAGGCGAGTAAGGTCCTAACTATCCTGGACATATTATGAAAATATATACACTCTTGTACAAAAATTGCAATGTGCCACAGTGTTCGAAGCTTTTATGTGTGTACTTTATCAAAGTATTTATGTCAGAATCTGGCCAGAAAACTTTCCAGGCATCACTATCTGTGCTGTGTCGATAAAACAGAATACCTTTGAAGACCTGATAATGCACTTGTACTTTCTCTTGACCTTTCTTCCCTAAATAACTTCTAACAAGCTTCCACTGATAATCACCATTTTGATATCTTCTCAATTGATTACGCATTTTTCTAATTTCACTTTCCTCTTTGACATCTTTAAAATACATTATTTTAAACTTTCCCTCCTGACTATTGTAGTGCCCCAAGAATTTTACGAAAGTCTGGAGACATTTGTGTTCCAGCCATTTTGAACACGCATTATTTTAAAGCAGGGCATAAGGATGAGCATGGGATACTGCACCCATTTATTGTTTGTGCAGGTGAAACTGGAAGGGAGATAATCCATCGGGGATGGCATGTGTTCAGCGCGACCTGCCAAGAATAACTAAATACGGCCTGGAAGCTCCGTGGCCGGCTGCAAAGAGTAATGTAGCTTTGTATTGTTGAGAAACAAATGGAGTGACTCGAGATAGTGACTGTTCATTAGACGTTGAACTGCTGTTGAGAGTACATGGACTGAACATGGATAGTCAGCCATGGTAAAAGCTTATGTATTAATTGTGTTCACAAATTTGTAATTAACTGATCTTGGGTGCCTGGTAATGTGTGGGCTTACATCACAAAGTTTCAACAAGTATGTCCACAAAAACACTTAAGCTGTATAGAGAGAGCTTAACAATACACCTGGTCACTGCACTATTGTTTCCATTATCATTTCCATTCCCCACTGGCATTCCTGACAGGGCATCCGCGATGACATTTTCCTTACCGTTTAGAAGATGAACTGTGTATTTAAACTGCTGTAAGAACATTGACCACTTGGTAATTCTCCCTTGATACAATTTACACTCTTGTAAGTAAGTTAATGCTTTATTATTTGTATAAACTTTTAGTTCATGCCAAAACAAATAATTTTTAAATTTTTTGAATCCCCATACCATTGCCAAAAGTTCCTTTTCAGTTATCACGCAATTTCTTTCATGTTTCTGTGAGGTTCTGCTTGTAAATGCTATAGAATGATGTTCAATTTTCCCATTAATTTCTTTCTCTTGGGATAAATGTACTCCCAGTCGATAATCAAACTGTCTGTCATCAAACAAAATGGTAAAGATAAATCAGGTCTATGGAGCATTTCACCTTCTGCCAGTTCTTTCTTAATTCTGTCAAAAGCTATCTGGCATTCATCAGACCAATCCCACACTGCATTTTTTTCTTAACAGGTTGTTCAAGTATGGTGCATTAAGTGCCTGTGTTTTCACATATTTTTGATAAAAGTTTACTAATCCAAAATCAGACTTTAAATCTTTTTTATTTCTAGGTTTTGGGAATTTTGCGATGGCCTCAATCTTTTCTCCATCAGGCAAAATCCCTTTTTCATTTATGCAGTGGCCAAGAATTTGTAATTCTTTCATTGAAAACTTACATTTTTCTAATTTCAAAGTCACCTCTCCCCCCACCTGTCTCATTTTCTCACCAATTTTCTTTAAAATTTGAATATGTTCCTCCCAGGTCTCACTTGATACCAAAATGTCATCCACATAAATAATTAACTTTTCTAAGAGTTCTTTACCCAAAACAAAGTCCAATCCCCTAATAAATTCCTCCACAGATACATTCAAACTGAATGGTACAACACAACATTGAAAACATTTCCCATTAAACAAAAATGCAGTGTATTTTCTAGAATCTCTTTCTAATTCACTCTGATGAAATCCAGAAGTCAAGTCAAGGCTAGTCATTTATTTTACATTTTCAAACTTATTCAGTGGTTCATCTAGGCTTTCAGGGTGGTCAGTTTCTCTCTCCAAATATTTATTCATGTGTCTAGAGTCAAGCACTAAACAAGTTTCCCCATGTTGTTCAAAAACTATCACTAATGGGTTATTGCAAGATCTACAACTTCTTTATATTATTTTCCACATTTCAGTTTTCTGAAATTCTCTTTCTACCTCCTTTCTCTTACAGATGGGGATAGCATATGGTTTTATGACAAACGGGTCATGAGCTTTCATTTTTAGTCTACATTAGTACCCTTATACTCTCCCTGGTTTTATATAAAATATGTCATTATAATCCCATAACAAATTTTCAAGCTCTCTTCTGTTCTCTGCATTAAGGCTTTCAGTTTCAGATACCTTTTTAGCTACTAGTTTACTGTAATAATTAACACTACCCTCATCAATCCCAAATTCTTCCCCTTCCTCACAATAACCATCACCATTAATCTCTTGCATCCCTCTAATCAGACTACTTAGACCATGATCTTCCATTGCAATACTCATTTCACCATGAATTCCACTTTTTGGATGTACAAATGTTGTTTTCATGTCAACCCAGATAAAATTTACTTTAGCCTTAACAATCCAGTTCATACCTAGTATCAAGTTTTCATTCAAATCATCAATTACTATGCATCATTGTATAAATTTTAAATCATTAATCTTAAATTCAATTAAGACTTGTCTAGTAATCAACTTACTACTTTTTCATGTTGCCCCTTTTATCCTTACCCCTGTTACTGGAAATTCTGTGAAATTTTTATTATTTTTGATCCTGTCTCTTAGCTTTCTTGATATTCGTGTAATTGGGCTACCTGTACCCAGCAGACTGATTCCCATCCAATCATTAATCTGTACTACAATATATGGACTTCCAAATTCTTTACTCATTTCATTGACCTCATTTTCAAATAACAAATCCTCTTCTATTTCCTGAAAATTTGCCCCTTTATTTCAGTCACTATATTTTATTACAAATTCTACACATTTACTAATCATATTACCACCTGGAGACTGTTCCATATTTTTCATGGCAATTTTATCATCTGAGTACACACTTTGACAAATTTCACTTAAGACCTTACACTTTTGATCACCATACTGACATTTGTTTCTATAGTCATTGACTACACTTAGTACTCTATCAATAACTAGATCTTCTTTTCCATTTTCACAAACACATTCAGACACATCATCACTAACATCAACTGGTAACATTAATCTATCAGGCACTGTTCTACTGTTTAATAACTCATTACTCGAACACACATCTGAATTTGCAGAATCATTCAGCATCAAATCATCAACTTTAACTTCTACATATACCATCCCATCTAATTCTGTAAGTAACATGTCATCATCTGAAACATTCTCATCAGAAACATTATCATTACACTTAATATTATTTTCAACATCAAACACATTTCACTCTTCACACACTTCTTCAACAACCTCAGCACTGTCACTACTCTGGTCTACCACATCCTCATTTTCCTGTCTATTATCTACTGCAATTTCATCTGGAATTACTCTGTCATTATCATTTCCATTACCAAACACATGAACATCAGCTTCCATACATACAGCACATTTCACAGTCACTCAACATTGTCACTAAACCAAACTCATCAGATCTGTTCTCATCACTATCAGCAATTACTACTGCATTACTACTGTTAAAGAAATTTGTCAAAGTGTTTTCTTCTAATTCAGATTTTTTACCTTTTTGTTCATCTTTGTTTTCAGATAAAAATTTTTCCCAAAATTCTCTATCAAATTTAATTATATTCACTTCAGGTTGTATTCTGGGTACAAAATTTTGGTATGTCATATTTGTTCTGCCCTTTCCCCTTCTGAAATTACTGCAATGTGCCTGATTGTACTTCCCATGTCTATTTGCCCCATTTCGCCAGGCTCCGAAAGGGGCAGGTCTTAGTTTACCAGATCATTTCTCCTCTTTTCAAAATTGTTGCTATTGTTTCCCTGATTTTGGCCCCACTGCCTATTTCTTGGTTTGAAATTCCTATTCTCAGGTCTCTGCATATCATTCCTCTCTCCGTTTCTTCTGTCATCATTTCTGAATCTGCTATTGAAATGATCATTGAAAGCTCTGTTATTGTTATTTCTGCCATCATCATGTCTGTCATTACATCTGTCTTTTCTCTCCCATGCTAAATCCAATTTAGCTATATATCTAAGAAATTGTTCAGTTGTATTATCAGGTCTGTAGACAGGACTCCACTGTACCCTGCTCAGCAATCTAAATTTTAATGCATCTATTTGGATCATTTCATCGAGTGGTTTATCATGATGTACTAAAGTTCTTAACTGTTGTTCACAAAAGGTTGTCGTGTGTCCACTACCTGGTTTGAAATTTGGCCCAATCAAAAATTCTGACTTAATTCTGTTTTTTTAAGTTTCTGACCAGAATTTGTTCATGAAAGCTCATTCTACTTCATTAAACAACATTTCTGGTTTGATTACTTGGTTCGCCCATGACAAAGCCTCCCCATGTAAAAACTCTTTAAAAAATTTAATTTTCAAATTATCGCTCATTGTATCATTGAAATTGTCTTATATCAGGTACATGAAATCAACTGGATGTATACTGCACTCCCTTGAAAATGTTTTTATGTTAACAGTGTTCCACAATGGACTGTAACTACAGAAAGATTTCACGGTAATGGAATCTTCGATTTCTTGAAATTTAGATTTGAAGTTCGAAATTTTACCTACATCTTTTAACTCTGCGAAATTCTCATTTTCAATTTTGGTGAAATTTTGGTCAGTTTCTGTGAACTTCTTTACAAAATCTTTGTTGAGCTTTTCCAATTTTAACACTTCTACTTTTTCGAAATTTTCCATGGAATCTAGCCTCTCTTCAAATTTTTGGTGTTCCTGTTTTAAGGTACAACAATTTTCCCTTCTATAGTCGACACATTTTTGGTATTCTCATCTACTTTTTCCCAACATCTGTCAACTCTCTTCTGTCTTGCGAATCTGTGTTCCATACTTGCCTAATTTTCTATCTATCGAATCAAACTTTTGATCAAGAGTGATTCTATGCACGCCAATTGACCATTTTTGTTCATCAAAAGATTTTGCAATTGCCTTTTTCTGTTCTTCGATTGATCTTTTTTTTCTTCCATTAGTTGAACTAACCTATCCAAGGCTGATAAATTAGGTTCTAATCCACGAAAGGGTTAACATCCACTGCCGTGATCCAGGGCTGGCACAAGCCCAAGTGCCGCCCCCGTGCTAGCTGCTAAATTGCCGACCCCCCCCCCCCCTCCCCCCTATTTTTTTTTTTTTTACAAAACGTTTTGTGGGATTTTATTTAAAGAAATCTGTAGGAAATGTTAGCAATCAATCACAATTTTTGTATTTACTTTTCAGATCTACCTGGCCAGTCTTAAAGCTTTCAGTACATGCTTACATCTAAACCGTCATGTTGACAATTATGTTCAGCATGACGGTATAGATGCACTCAAGAGTATCTTTAAGTTTTCTTAAATGGACATAATTAATCAAGAATAAACTAATTTGAAATGAAGCATTCTGTATCCACTTACAATTTCTTTACAAAACACAGAGAACATTCCACATCATTTGACAACATCCTAAAACATTTGAGAAAAATCCAAAATATTCATAAATAACATTTGAGGATGGAAATTCTGTTTGTTTGTCACCAGTTAAATACACTGAAATGTGGTGCTACAGAAGAATATTGAAGATTAGATGGCTAGAGCACATAAGTAATGAGCTGGTATGGAACAGAATTGTGGAGAAGGGAAATTTGTGGTACAACCTGTCCAAAAGAAGGTATTGGTTGGTAGGGGACATTCTCTGAGTCAATGGATCTCCAATTTGGTACTGTAAGAAAGGGTGTGAGTTGAAAGTCGTAGAGGGAGATGAAGAGATTGTTACAGTAAGCAGACTGAGGGATGTAGGTTGCACTAGTTACGTAGGGATGAAGAAGCTTGCGCAAAGTAGAGTAGCATGGAGAGCTGCATCAAACCAATTTTTACACTGAAGTCAACAGCAACGACAACAACAACAACATCCATTCCCACTCGTACCTCTTCCTTACAACAGCCCTATCCCCCTCACCCCTCCCTGTCTGCTGCATTTCCCATGCCCTCCCCTTGAGGAGCCACTTCCCCTCCCCTGCTGAAGAAGTGGCCCCATTCTTTGGTACCTGCCAGTGATTGCACTCCCCCCCCTTCCCTGCGGCCCCTCTCCACAGTGTCTCTTGGGCTGGAAACCAACTACTGTACCTCAGCCAAGAGACACACCTTCTGTCTGTGCATACTCTGAGATTTCTTGCTCTTTTTCAGTTCTGGATCTTTCAGAAGCCTGTACTCCCTCTTTTCCCTACCCTCCTCCATCTCAGAAAGAGAAGAAAGAGAGACGTAAGTCCCAGGACAAACACCTCCCTCCCCTCACTGGTGCCCCCAGATTAGCAGTCTCCCTCTTTGAAACCTGAGTTTGATGACTTGCGACAAATTTGTTATTAAAAACTGCTGTAATAAAAAATACACACCAGGCATGCAGTTGAAAGGTAGCAAGGAGACAAAGGTGGAAACTTTAAAAAACAGTGACAATTCTTTTTAATATGCCTCTTCTTGGAGCATTGCTTCAGAACAGACTACTTTATCAGTGCTGTAAACTTTGATGTGAAGAGAGCAGATTGTGTGAAGGATCAGTTGGCATGGTTAGTTGTCTTGTATTGCAGTGTTGTGAGTAATTTTCTATTTTTCACTTTATTCAATCAGAAATACAACATCTATAAAAATGAATACCTGTTTGTCTTCTAATTGTTTTCATACCGTTCAACTGATTACAATGAAGCTGTAATGAATTGTGCTCAGATTGTTAGGATAACAACAACCAGCCACCCACAGAGATAGGAGCGAAGAGCAGGTGATACAGAAGCTTAGCTCGGGACAATTTTGAGCAATTTCACTCAAATTTGATATATTTATGACTCATGATGTGTATAAAAATACTGTCAAGGTAACATACCTGAATCACCCTTAGGAAAGGCATTGGGAGTGTGAAGATGTGACATAAAAAAATTGATAATTATCAGTTACACATTAACTAGCAGAAAGAGCCACTGCAAGCTGCTACTGTAAATTATACCCATAAAAAACGATGGTAGGTGAGAAGTATTATCTCTGGAAAAAGCCTCTGTGCTTCTTCTAAGATTATCTGTCTGCTGTTAGTATCTACTGATTCAAGCTAACCATCTCTGTAATATCATGCACAGCCAGCACTTACTTCAAGAGGTCAAATGTTTAGCATTGTGAATAGAAACACACAAAAGTAGAAGTGATGACACTGTTCTTGCTTTAGGAACAAGTAGTTCCTTACCTGGAGAGGAGAGGAGAGGAGGATAGACTGAAGAAAGTTAGAAAGGAAAGGCAGACCTAGTGTGAGCCACCCATGTGTGTTTATAGTTAGGGTAGGCATATGTGAAGGGTAGCCACCTGAGAGTGTATGAGAACAACAAAAATTGATGGTGAGTGAAAAGCGGGTCTAGTGAAGAAAAAAGCAGGATGGAAATTTGCTAATGTATATTATGTCAGGGAGGTTGTTGAGATGTGAGCATGTCAGGTGGTGAGATCCTGTCTCCTGGAGTTCAGGAAAGCTGGTCTATCTCAGCCACCCGCCTACCAGCCATATATCAACATCCAGTGGGTGGCCATGTTGTCTGTCACAGCTGGCACAAATACCTTCTAGCTAAACCCAGCCTGCACTCACCTTGTATCTTAGTACACATTCCAGACAATGACCACAGAGGCCGATTTGTTGTCTACAGAATCTGAGGCAGCCACCACGAGAGGCATCTGGCTCACTGCCAGTAGAGTGTGGATGCTTGACCATGGTGCTGCAATCACAGGCCCTATTTTCGTGATGCAAGGTCACGTGGTCAGTGTTAGGTCCTACCTTGACCACATTACACAACAATATTTATGCCAGCGCACAACCACAGAATGGCAGTTCAGCTGCAGCCACCAAAACAGCTCGTATGGTGAGCTCCCTGGGCAATTACGCTGATAACTGCCACATTTCCTCAGTGTCTCTGTGTGAAATGTCCTAGACAGAGCTGCAGCCAGCATGCCTCTGGCACAGCCACATATGAAGCAACTTGGAGATGCCAGCCTTCTCATCATTGCTACACATCACTAACCTCCACGATTTAGCATTCCACACACTGTATCATTGCCAGCTAATGTATTTGGACTCGAAGACATTCTTTAGTGTGGTCCTTTGGATTAAAACTTTGTTACTTTTCCATGAACTAGTGGTTCATCTTGAGAGACCTTTTAGAAGATTACTTTTTGTATTCAAACATTAAAATTTTTTGGGAGCTGTAGTGTGTTTTTTTACTGTATAGGCCTAATAGATGAAACAGATAACGTTTGCATGGTCTAATTTCATTTGTTTCCTGAAAACATTCAAGATCACTCAAAAACCTTCAAGAACATAGTAAAAATAAAAATTCAAATATCATAAAAATTTTAGTATTTCACACCCAAGTATACTCTTGAATGCTCAAAACTATTTCTAAGTGCTGTTAAATCCACTTAATTAAATTACAGTAACCTAATTTGAAATGAAGTATTCTGTATGCTGCTACTAGTTAGTGTGACTATGACAAGATTATTTCACTGTGCATGTGTGGTTGAATTGGCCGCCAACTGAATCAGCCCAGGCCAGCAACTGGAGGCCCCCTGTGGGAGGTGTGGGCGCCATGCAGTCTTCGGTAAGCCATCTGCCAGGGACTTGTGCATATAAATGCGCAGAGCAACACTGAGTGAGCCTCTCTGTTCTTTTAGTGGATTGAGAGGCTTATTTCTGTTATTGTTTGGAGGTTATGAATAAAACGATATTTGTGTTAATTGAATTGTTTTTGTGTATTACTTGGTTATTACACATTTCTTTACAGAACAGCAAGAATATTGCAGAATATTTTAGATCATCCTAAAACATTCAGGAACATTGCAAAATGTTCATACATCAAATGTAAAAATGTGAAATAGAGCAGTGGATTTTCCATTTGCTCATTGCCAATAAAATATACTTGCAAAAATGTATAATATTTGTTTGGCAATGGTATGATCTCACTCCATGACACTTCCCCATTAATTGAAAACAGAGCGATTAACTGAAGTTCTTCACTGATCATGTAAGTAGTACAAAATAATGCCATTTCAAAGGAAGTACTGCAAGCTCTCATATTTTGTAGAAAATGTTCTGACTTAGGATTTTCTCCAGACATCTTATAATTCTTGGAGAGACATATTCAGTGGTATTAATTGATATTTTCTGCCGGAGGAACACATTCCTGGTGTTTCACTAAAGTATTTCTTGGTGCCACAGACCCAAAGCACTTGATGCATTTAGCAAGTGATGACGTGTTTGTGTTTTTAGTCTTAAGTGGTATCATAACGGAATGATCCATCTGCCAAACTATAATCTCCACGTCTCCTTTTCATTTCTCATACACTAATAGTCTGCTCCTGTGCTTGTGGTCGATGTCTTTCATGAACTTAACTCATTGTAACTATACATATTCTGTTTTGTAATGTTGTTTCTGCAGCAGTTTCTCTGTGTCAGCTTGCTGAGTGTCTCACTTGATCCTCTTTCCTAATTTCATTTTGTTCATCTGTTTTCTCTCAATCTGTTCATTCTCTTATGTTGTGAAGCTAAACACACTTCTTACTCCTGATTTGTTCATTTATTCACTGCTCTGTTTCTTTCTTGTCAGTTCACCACAGACAGTATCTTCTCCACTGTTACATAACAGCATCCAGATAAATGTTAATCTTGCATAACACACTAAAATGCCACTTACTACACAGTCCACTATCTTAAACAATCCACTTCCACTTATCATTATTTAATTTTCACTTTCCCTTGATTGACCATAATAGATTTCCAAAAATACAGTAACACAGTGAGAGGATACAAGATTTTCTGTGGTGTTATCAGTAATAATCCTGAGTAAAATTACTGGACAGATCAGAAAGTCCCTTCCCATCATAGATCATAGAATATAAATGGACCATGACAAACTTCATGTTTGTGAGAAGAGGGGTATCATCATTGTCTCAATAAATAAAGGTACTTCTATTTGAAATGATGGTTTCTTTGGATTATAACCTGTTGTTCTGTTTGTCTGTGGTATTCCTTTCGAGCTTTGATCAGCACTGAGTATAGTTGAGCTACATCTGGCATCATCACAATAGCACCACATCGTACACTGCTGAAAGGAATATCGATGACACAAACACCCAATGGAAAGTAATGTCATCTGCATTAACGGTTATTTGTATGATGTTTATTTTGATCACTAATGTGGTATTCAGTACAAGTCAGTCGCTGTATGATGCAGAAAAGAAGGTTAAAATGTGCCTTTATCCTCAAGTTGACAGAATACTCCGTTGGTAAGGCTGCTAAGTATTGTAATGAATACATAATGAGTGTCTGTTCAGAGTCCATAACTTTTAATGAATCCAGAAGCATTTGACATTTGGGTACTCATGCAGCAGTTGTCTCACCATTGCCTACATATGCACTTCTGAGACCCCAAACCTCCAGATGTCAGTCTCTCAGATTGGTATTAAATATCATGTGTTGATAGAGTATCAACCAAAACACTGATTTAGTTTGTGATTTATGCAGTCATCCAGTAGAAGATGCATGAACAGTAATTAATAGTAAAATCAGAAGTACATAGTATAGGCAAAACATATCTGTATAAGGGAAAGGGAAAGGACATTTTGGAGTTTGTAGCAATGACCTTCCGGCAATCTGTTTTCACTTCATTAGTTCAAACTACCAAACCTATAGTGTATACTTGTACAGATAACCACACCTATTTATACAAATGTGCACTTTAGGTTTGCTACTTTTAACTAACGAAGCAAAAGCAGGACACCAAAAGAACACTGCTACATACTATGAAGAATCCTTTTACATGGCAGAAAAGTGTTCTCCCATACAATAATTTCACATGTCATTTGTTTAAATAAATTGCCATCAGATGGTTTTGAACTCATGACCTTTAATACACTCCTGGAAATTGAAATAAGAACACCGTGAATTCATTGTCCCAGGAAGGGGAAACTTTATTGACACATTCCTGGGGTCAGATACATCACATGATCACACTGACAGAACCACAGGCACATAGACACAAGCAACAGAGCATGCACAATGTCGGCACTAGTACAGTGTATATCCACCTTTTGCAGCAATGCAGGCTGCTATTCTCCCATGGAGACGATCGTAGAGATGCTGGATGTAGTCCTGTGGAATGGCTTGCCATGCCATTTCCACCTGGCGCCTCAGTTGGACCAGCGTTCGTGCTGGACGTGCAGACGGCGTGAGACGACGCTTCATCCAGTCCCAAACATGCTCAATGGGGGACAGATCCGGAGATCTTGCTGGCCAGGGTAGTTGACTTACACCTTCTAGAGCACGTTGGGTGGCACGGGATACATGCGGACGTGCATTGTCCTGTTGGAACAGCAAGTTCCCTCGCTGGTCTAGGAATGGTAGAACGCAGGGTTCGATGACGGTTTGGATGTACCGTGCACTATTCAGTGTCCCCTCGACGATCACCAGTGGTGTACGGCCAGTGCAGGAGATTGCTCCCCACACCATGATGCCGTGTGTTGGCCCTGTGTGCCTCGGTCGTATGCAGTCCTGATTGTGGCGCTCACCTGCACGGCGCCAAACATGCATACGACCTTCATTGGCACCAAGGCAGAAGCGACTCTCATCGCTGAAGACGACACGTCTCCATTCGTCCCTCCATTCACGCCTGTCGTGACACCACTGGAGGCGGGCTGCACGATGTTGGGGCGTGAGTGGAAGACGGCCTAACGGTGTGCGGGACTGTAGCCCAGCTTAATGGAGACGGTTGCGAATGGTCCTCGCCAATACCCCAGGAGCAACAGTGTCCCTAATTTGCTGGGAAGTGGTGGTGCAGTCCCCTACGGCACTGCGTAGGATCCTACGGTCTTGGCGTGCATCCGTGCATCGCTGCGGTCCGGTCCCAGGTCGACGGGCACGTGCACCTTCCGCCGACCACTGTCGACAACATCGATGTACTGTGGAGACCTCACGCCCCACGTGTTGAGCAATTCGGCGGTACGTCCACCCGGCCTCCCACATGCCCACTATACGCTGTCGCTCAAAGTCCGTCAACTGCACATACGATTCACGTCCACGCTGGCGCGGCATGCTACCAGTGTTAAAGACTGCGATGGAGCTCCGTATGCCACGGCAAACTGGCTGACACTGACGGCGGCGGTGCACAAATGCTGCGCAGCTAGCGCCATTCGACGGCCAACACCGCGGTTCCTGGTGTGTCCGCTGTGCCGTGCGTGTGATCATTGCTTGTACAGCCCTCTCGCAGTGTCCGGAGCAAGTATGGTGGGTCTGACACACCGGTGTCAATGTGTTCTTTTTTCCATTTCCAGGAGTGTAGAACGATCTGACACTCTAGCAACTCACCTACCAGAGATATTCACATGTAGAGCTTATAGATACTATTTGCCTAGACTGTTTACACATCTTCTGCTGGACGGTAGCACACAGCACAAACTAAGTCAGTTGTTTGGTTGATATTCTATTGACACACAATGTTTGGTACTGATCTGAGTGTCTGACATCTGGAGGTTTGGGTGTGATCTGGAGATCACCACCAACACACAGCAGAGTAATGAAATGTTCGATAATGCTCTACAATGTACTGAAACATTCTGGAAGATTTTCAAACCTTCTGGAAGTTTTACCACATTCCAGAACACTGGAAGCCATTGTGCAACACTCTGGCCAGTCACAGAAACTTTGGCACTCGATTCCCAGCTGCTTCGCACCATTCTGTAATAAGCACATTGATATGAAGCTCTCATATGGCTTCTATATCTTTGAAACCTATTCATGCAGTTCCAAAACAAAACCACTTTCATGGATGTGGGTTGAAGAGCTACCATACCATATAATCCCTATGGTGCTACACGAATAGGGTGATCAGCTATAGGGAAATATGGGGACATGCCACTTTTCCTTTTATTACATGTGTTGATTGATTATCAGATTTCATGGATTTTAAATTTTTTTTCAGAATTTTGAAAGGTTTTTTGTGTATTTGCAGGTAATCTCTGTGTGTTAGCTTATTTGAATCACAGTCACTTGTTATTGTTGTGGTAGTAAATTTAGAAAGCTATCTGATGGTTCTGATAAAGTACAGTAACTCTGTTGCACATAATTCTATTTGATCAGCTCATACAAGAGGGATAGAAAAAAAAAATAACGTGGTTCAACAATATGAGGCCACATATTCTGGATGTCACAAGGGATTTTCCCCTTGTTTGTCAAGTGGTATTTTGTATGTGTCCACTCTGTTCGCATGTGCCACCATATACAGTGAAACCTCTATATAACGTTTTTCAAGGGACCACAAATTCTGAACACTGTATAGAGGAAAACACTATAAAGAGGAAGGCTTCCAAATAATAATTATCGGGCATTACTGAAGATCGGGATACCACTAATAAGCTTTGACAAATGGTGCCATAGATTACATTTTAAATTTTCACAACACTGTAATATGATGTTCATTGCAAATTATCAATGTAACAAATCATTAGTTTTTTGTGATTAAAACATGGAGTCCAGTAGGTGGATGGGTGAAAGGAAATGGATCAGTTTGTACTGTAAAAAGTTATAACAGATTCTTAAGATATGACATCATTGTCCAAAGCTGACAGGTGGTATCCCGTTCTTCAGTTGACCCAATTGTAGAATATGAGCCAAATTTTGTTTATGATATACTGAACATACTACATAAAAACACAGTAAATGGTATAGATTAAAAAAAAGAATTAGCTACAAAAAAATTACTTTAATAATTAAATGATGAAATGGAACTTAAATTTGCACAAACTCTAGGAACCTATGCAACCTGAAAATCACATACCTACGATTTTTAAAATATTCAAGCACGCATGTTTGTTTTCTATTTCTCCTAGACACTATGGCAATCTTTTCTGGCTCCAAATGATCAAGTTGAACTACTGTTCTGTCCTCTAGTCTATGGGTCATCATATATCTCCTAAATGTTTCAAAGCCTTCAGCTGCCTTAGTATATGAGGGCAGAGGGTCATCTTCTTTGTCACTGTCACTTTCACTATACTATTATTCTCCAAGCTTCTATCTGCAGTCAGCTCCTTAATACTTTGTACTCCTGTGGTTGCCACGTTGTCATCCACAGCCACAAAGCCCTCAAAAGTGACAGAATCACTGCCTATTAATTCCTAAAACTCTTGCAAATCACTTGCAACATCTTCCACAGGAGCTGCCATCTGATTCTGACAGAATCCCACATTTTTTAAACAGTTTTTAATAGTCTCAGCACTGACTCCCCTCCACAAGTACATAATTAAATTCATTGCCTGTAAAATACTTTCACATTTCTCAGAAAGATACATCTGGTGGATGTGCCGCACATCTGTCCACAAACAGCAGCACTTTTCTTGCAGCACTCCCCATTTTGGCATCAAATTCTCCGAGAAACTGAAATGGCGCCAAAAAGATTGTAAGCGGAATGTGCGTCACGTATCACATGACCGGGTTCTGCCACTGACAAATGAAACACTCTGAGTGCGGGATTTCCGAGCCGGTGCCAACTGTGAATCCACAGAGCAGAAAGCGATGCGTCTAGATCCAGTCACTTAAACGTTATAAAGAGGTAAATAATTGACCAGGGTTCCAAAAATATGAGTGTTACATGGAGGAAATTGTAATATAGAGGAAACGCAGTAAAGAGGAAAATTTAACATTGTTTATATGGGCTTTTAGTCGGGACCGAAAAAAAACGAACGTAACATAGAGGAAAACGTTATATGGAGGAATGTTATAAAGAGGTTTCACTGTATGTTACAGCTGGAAAAGACTTAGCCACACTCAAGTATCAAAGTGAAAATCACCTTTGAGCATTCAGTACACAGTTAGTTATGAAGACACTGTTAGTATTCTCTTCTCTTGTGTAGTAAAGATGACAATAATCATGCTTCTAATGAACTTGTGATTGTTTGCCAAATTGTGTAATACTGTAATAAAGAATTCCCATCAAACAAGAAAACTACCATCCAGTATACTTGACATCAATTTATTGTAGAATCTTTGAATATATTTGAAGCTGAAATGTAATGAGATATCTTGAACAGGATGATCCCCTCAATGTAACCAGCATGTATTCCGGAAACATTGATCATTTGAGACCCCACTCACACTTTCTCCAATGACATACTGAAAGCTTTCTATCAAGGCAATCAGGTAATGCAGTATTTGTTGACTTCTGAAAAGCATTTCACTTGGTACCACATCTATACTTATTGCCAAAAGTATCAAGTGATATTTGTGACTGTATTGAGCACTTTTTGGTAGGGAGGAAGCAGCGAACTGGTATGGGTGAGGGTCATCGTCAGATGTAGAAGTAACTTTGGCTGTGACTCAGGGACATGTGATGGGAACCTTGCTGTTCATTTTCAAAGTTAGTGATCTTGCAGACAATATTAATAGAAAACTCAGGCTTTTTGCAGAAGATGCATTTGTCTGTAATGAAGTTCTATGTGAAATAGGATCCTGATATGATTTCAAAGTGGTGCAAAGATTGGAAACTTGCTTTAAATGTCCAGAAATGTAAAATTTTGCACTTCATAAAAAGAAAAAAAAAGTAGTACCTATGACCATAATATCAATTATTCACTGCTGGAATCTCCCTACTCATACAAATGCCTGGGTGTAACACTTTGTAGGGATACGAAATGGAATGATCACATAGGTTCTGTCATGGATAAAGCAGCAGAGACTTCAGTTTATGGTAGAATACTGGGGAAGTACAATCAATCTACAAAGGAGATTGCTTACAAATCACTCATGTGACTGGTTCTGGAATATTGCCCAAGTGTGTGGGACCCATCCCAGAAACAACATATACACAGAAGTGCAGCATGAATGGTCACAGGTTTATTTAATCTGTGGGAGAGGCTTGCAGTGGTACTGAAGGAATTGAACTGGAAGACTCTTGAAGACAGATGTAAGCTATCCTGAGAAAGTCTGCTAATAAAGTTTCAAAAACTGGCGTTAAATGATTAGAGTAGATGTAGGTGTAATGTACTGTTACAATATGAAATTATACTGTGATGATAAGGGCTTTGAATATTCATTTCCCTGGTGTGCAAGATATACAAGACATACTTCAAGAAGACTGCAATAATTTCAATTCTAAAGAATTCAGATGCTGACAAGTGTTAATATTACTGAACTAAAAGTTTAATAAGTAATTGTTGCAAAATATTGATGTGGGTTATTTATGGAAGAATAGAAAAACCAATGGAAACCAACTTTCAGCAAGATCAGTGTGGGTTTTGGAGAAGAGTAGGAGCCAGGTCAGACCATTACAACTCTACAAATTACCTAAAAAGACAGGTTAGAGAAAGGAAAACATACATTTATTGCATTTGTGGATTTTGAGAAAGCTTTTGACAATGTTGACTTGAATACACTCTTTGGTATTTTGAATGTAACAGAGATAACATACAGAAAGTGAAAAGTTATTTATAACTTGTACAGAAACCTGACTGTAGCTATGAGTCATAGAACATGAAAGAGCAGCAGTGGTTGAGAGGGGGTGAGACAGCACTGTATCCTATCCTGTATGTTGTTCACTTTGTACATTGAGCAAGGGGTATAGGGAAGCAAGAAGAAATTTGGAGATGGAATTGCAGTATTGAACTTTCCATGCAGATCTTATGAACTATGAGGGTTGATCCTGAAGTAACGTTCCCAAAGATCTCAAGCTGCACTGGAAGGTGCTAGAAAAAACTGTCAACACTGCTGTGTGCAGCTGTATTGGCTCAGGAGCTGTCAGCACAGGAGGTGCCCACCATAGATTCCTGCAAGTGTGATATTCATTCATAATTTGCTTTTGCACATGTAAGGGGCCATGCATGGATATTCATCGTCAGTTGACACAAGTGTATGGTGACAAGTGTATTTCCGTTCAATGCATCTAAAAATAGAGCATAGAGTTTAGTGCCCGTCAGAAGGAGATCCACAATGAAGAACAAAGTGAAAGAGGTTCAGCTTCTGAGGCAATTATCAAAATGGTCTATGTAAAAATGCTTCAAAGCAGGTGGTTCGCCATCCGTGAACAATTTGCTCGGATTCCTGGGAGTTCTTACAGTGCAGTTGAAAGAGCTTTGATGGAAAAATTGGGGTATCACAATTGTTGCCCTCAATGGGCACCATGTATTCTGACAGCAGAACTCAAGGATATATGACTTTGCCGTGCTGGCTAGTTTCTTCAACAGTTTCAAGAAGATAAGGACGGATTGTTGGACTCCATAGTCATGGAATACTAAATGTGGGTGCTTATTTCACTCCCAAAGCGAAAGAAAAATATAAACAGTGGTGTAACTCAGGGTCAACAGTCACAAAGAAGTTCAAACAAACCCCTTCTGCTGGCAAATTCATGATGACTCTCTTTTGGGATTGTAAGGGGATACTGGTGATGGATTTCAAGGAACCTGGGACAACAATCACTCATACAGTTACATTAAAACAGTAGGGAAACTCAGGCAAGCTATGCAGAACCACCAGAGAGGACAACTGGCAGAGGGTGTAATGCTGCTTCACGATAATGCCCGACCTCATGTCTCCCACCAAACTCAGGAACTTTCGACAAACTTTGGTTGGACTTTCATGCCCCACCCATTTTACAGTGCAGACCATGTGCCTTGTGATTAACACTTATTCCCCAAGTTAAAGGATCATGAGGATGGCCACTGCTTCTGGAGCGACAATGAAGCAAAAGAAGAGGTGAAATGCCTCAGCGGGTTGGTGGCGGAGTTCTACGGCAAGGGGAATCAGAAATTGCAGCACCATCTACAAAAATGCATGGAAAAAGTGGCAATTATGTGGAAAAATAGTGCTAAAAAGTTTCTTCTTTCTAACAGTGTAAATTTCTATGAAAATAATCAGTGTTGTCTGTTTGTAAAAATGAAGGGAACCTTACATCGCGATCAACCCTCATACTTCAAGGGAGTGATTGTTAAGTACATTGCCTCTCTGGCTATCTTGTATTAATGGACTACTTTCTTTGTTATTGAAGTCATCACACTGCTTAACTGATTTCTCCTTCAGCTATAGCTCATATAGATTTAATTTTACTATCTCAGATGTTGATTTCAGTCAGTACACAGAGATTTTTGATCACTTTCTTGAGTACAGTACACTGTTTCTCGCAATACAAAGTCAGTCCTACTTTATCATTTCAAACAGTTTCCTTTTTCTTGCTAATATTTTGATTCTTTTTGTAATCCAGGGCTTTTTTATGTCTTATCTGAACCATACTCTGTCATTTCATTGGGAAAGCAGCTGCTAGAGCTTGATGGAAACCAGCGCATAAATACATTCACCTCACTGGAATTTGTGTCTTTCACATTATATACATCCTTCTAATCAATCTTTTGTAAGGCTGCATTGAAAGTTTCTGTTGTTTGTTCATTTATTCAAATGTTTTGTATGATACAATTTAGAATGGCTAGTTGTGCATGATTTTCGCCTGTTAGCATTTTTCATTATCCTCACAGTCTTTATTTGTTTCCGGAATGTTGTTATGCTATGATGAGAATTTCCCCAGAATATGATGCCATATCACAATAGGGAGTGTATGCAAGTGTAATACACCACTCTAACTGTTTCAGGATTTTTGTTATTCCATATAATCCTCATCGCATAAGTCGTTTTCGATAGTTTAGAATTAAATGATGTGATGTGGGAATTCCATTTAAGATTGTCTCGTAAATAGATGCCAAGAAATTTTGTTTCAGTGACACTGCTAATTCTTTTCTTTTCCATGGACATATTTGGTTTTAATGGGTTTTTATTTTGTTGTGTATGGAAGTGTAAGACGACTGTTTTTTGAGGGTTTATCAGTAATTTATTCCTCATAGACCACTCTGTGACATTTTCATTTGTGACGTTAGCATTTAAACTTAGAGCCAATTTGTTTTCACCTTCAATTAATATGCTCGTGTCATCTGTAAATAGCAATGGTTCGTGTGTTGAACATGTAGGGGGAAGTCGTTTATGAAAATTAAAAAAAGAAAGGGACCTAAATTGAGCCTTTTGGTACACTGTGGGCTAATGTGGATGGATTCGGTTGATAAGCTTCGAGTTCATTTTTCCCATGTGTCTTACCTCTATTATCTGAGAACGATTTTCTAGGTAGGATTTCAGCCACTTGTGTGGCATACCTCTTACACCATACCACACTAAGTTTCTTAGGAGAATTTCATGGTCTATGAAATAAAATGCTTTTGTTAAATCCAGGAAAATCCCCGAAACATTTTTGTGATTATCCACTGAATTTAAAATACGATTTATGAGGCTAAAAGTGGCTGTTTCAGTACTACACTGAGGCATGAAGCCATGCTGACATCCTGAGATCATATTTTTTTTTTTTTTGTTAAATCAGTTAACTGTGGCAGAACCAGTTTTTCAATCATTTTTGAAAAACCTGAGAGGAGTGACACAAGCCTCTAGTTGACCATCTGCTGCTGATCGCCCTTTTTGTATAGGGGTACAACTTTTGCAGTTTTTAACTGTTGTGGGAAAATACCACTTGATAGTGAAAAACTGTATATATCTAAGAGTGGTGCGAGTATCTGTTCAGCTGATATTTTTATAATATAGTCTGGCACATCGTCAACTCCAACTGAATATAAATTTTTTAATGATTTTGTGGTGTTTATCAGTTCTTCCCTACTTATTGGTCGAAGGAACATGGATGTATTGTTACACTATTTCCAGAAATTTCCTGTAATATTTTGTCTGATGTTTTTCCCATTTGTTCCTTCGCTAGCTCACCAGCAATATTGGTGTAGTAAGTATTGAAATGGTTAGCAATTAGTTTTGGATCAGTGATCTTGTTGCCCGCCTGTGACAATACAATATTTTTGTTTGTTTCCACACTTCCAATAAGTCTCTGTACCGTGTTCCACATTGTCTTAGCTTTGTTTGATGATTCCATAATAAGTTTGTCTTTTTCCTTTAATTTTGCTTCCCTTATTACACGACTCAGAGTTAACTTGTATTTTCTGAAGTAGTGAGCAAATTCAGGGCTGCTATCTGTTTTTGATAGTGCAAAAAGTTCTCCTTTTCTTCTACATGATACTTTGATCCCTGACGTAATCCAAGTTTTGGGTTTGCTGGGGCCTTTACAAATTATTTTCTTTTTGGGAAATGCAATTTCAAAACAATGCGTGTAAATTTCATGAAATTATCCAGCTTTTCATCTGTGTTGTAACTGTTGTAGATTTTATTCCACGGGTGGGTACTTAGCATATGTTTGAAGTGCTCAATATTTTGCATGCTGATTTTTCTCTTGCAGATACCACTTCCATTCCTAGACAAATCAATGCTTCTGCATATGGCAAGTAGCTGTGCATTGTGGTCACTGTAGTCAGTATTAAAGTTTTCTGAGGTGTTCATGTCTGTGTTTACAAAGATCTGATCAATAAGCGTACCACTAGTTTGTGTTATGAGTGTAGGGGAGTTTATTTTAGTGCACAGGTTACATTCTTGAATAATATTAAGGAATTTTTCTTTTTGGGAGCTGTGTGTTAAAAGCTTAATATTAAAATTGCCAGACAGAACTATAGTTTTGCAAGTATTTTTAAGTTTCCCTAGTGCAAGTTCAAGTTTTTTTAAAGAAAATGTTTACATTGCTGTTGGATGATCTGTAAACACATTATTATTGCTTTTTCTGATGTTATTTCAATAGCTGAGCCTTCAAAGTGTTTTTCACTTTCTAAGTGATTTACACAGTCTATTATCTTATAGTCTATGTTTTTTTTTACATAAATGTAGCTTCCTCCAAGCTTTGATATTGATCTGCAAAAGTAGTTTGCCATAGTGAAGCCGGTTATGTTTGAATTCTATAAATGGTCTTTGTCTAGCCAGTGCTCACAAAAACATAAAATTGATACCTCCTTCCACTTATTGCTAAGAAGCACATTTATTTCATCAAGTTTGTTTAGTAGGTACTGTACATTTTGGTGAACGACTTTCAAAGTGTATGTATAAGTTTGTTTTGTAACACATTCTGCTGTGGCCCCCTCAACTACTCTAAAAAACATCTACCTGTCCCTTGATGTGTGTTTCTTCCCAGCCATTTATGCAACGTGTTTTGGACCATTTTTGTGTTATTCGTTCTTTCTTTGGGGTTTATCCTTCCTGGTGACTCAATTTGGACCCCTTTAACATGTTCTGCTTTGTTTTTTGGGCTTTCATTGCCTGTTATGAGTCAGTTATCCAATGTACTGGTAAGTTTTCTAGTGTAATGCTTTACAAAATTATATATTTTCTCCATTAGGTATTGTTTACCAGCATAGTTCGATGAAGTCCATGTCTGGTGAGCACAGATTTTTCAAGAGTGCTTACGTCTATTACATTTGCGTAATCAAATTTTCCACAAACATCCTTTATGTCAGAGATTATCTTAATCACTAATTTAGTCACACATGACCTGGTAGGTAGGTCATGCCTGTGTGGTTGGTTCATAACTAACACACTCCAAGTGGTAAGCAATATTCTCAAATCATTCCTTTTATCTGAATGAACCAGAAAAGTTGTATTACTGTAATATACAAAGAGTGTCATTACAACACTGTATGAGCCTGAGTTATTTTAATTTTGAGGCCAGTGTCATTATGTTATATTTATGTTGGAATAACACGCCTGATTTCATTTTGGAAAATGTGGTAATGCAATTTCAAGAGTAAGGCTTCTTTTGCTTATATGTCTCTCTTGTGAAGTCTCCCTCTGTGGTTTCTTGAGCATTTCTGTGACACTCAAATGCTGCCCAAGCAAACACGAGACAGTCACAACAACTCTTCTCTGAATTTTTCTGTCTCTACAGTTAATTAACTTAGAAAAGTTCCCATAACAAGAAACAATATTCACGTGATGGTTGAATGATGGATTTATACATAACATCTTATTCTTCCCTCTGCCATTTTCACGTACATTATCATTGAAATAACAATACCTGTGACATGGTCTCTGTTGTAACATTTAGAGAGAATAACCTGTACAAGAATGTAGAACTCAGGAAAATGTGGCTGGCTGACAGTTAAGAAGAATCCACAAATTACAGGATAAATGTAACCAAACTACTGCAGTTACCACGGGAATACATGTAAATCAACATTGAATACATGAACAAAATTTCCTCCTACTTTAATTCAAGATTGTACACAAATTTGTTCAGATGTGGCAACATGTCTGCCCATTTCAACTTAGCTTTTCCTGGGTGAAAAACCTGTTGTGATTTATGCTTAGCTGCTTAAATCCATGGCTTTCAAGATGTAATGTGAGTAAAGCTTAAGTCAGATTTTGAACAACTGATGATTTCGAAAATGGTGTTAGTTGGCACATAGAAGGCCATTGTACCTCATTATGTTTGTATCCAAAATATATTCCAAGACTGGTATTCACCTTTACTGTTTCATTCCTATAGTAGTTTTGATGTGGTATGTGTGGGATACAGTAACTGTAAAGCTTACAAATTTATTTCAGAGTTAATTACATATATGTGACTAACATTATTTAAAGTTAAGACTAGTTGACGGATTTTTTGTACATTCTGTAAATCAATTGACATCAATTTTCTAGCAGTTTTTTGGGACTTCTGTGAACTCTTTTTGTAGACACACTACACATGAGAATAACTCTACCAGGTATCTCCTGGATGTTTGTATTGCTCTTCGATATGGGGAGATAGATGGAGACTTGCTTTAAATTACCTACTGTATGTTGCAATAAAATGGATGGTAAAGTTTGTAAACTTAGAAAGACTCTGTAAGGTTTAATGCACTCCCTCAAATTATGAATGTTAAATTTGACAAAGTAATAGCTGACTTAGGATCTGTGAGCAGTGATTATGGGGATTGCTTGTATTTAAGTCTGAAAAGAGCAATGAAATGTACTTGTTTACATTGATGATCTGCTGGTAGCTTCAACTTTCCAAAGTGGAATAGATGACTTAAAGACGTTAAAAAGTGATAACTTCAAAATTAAGGATTAAGGTCTGATTAAGAACTATCTGGAAATGAAAATTTTTAAGATTTAATGAAGGGTACTGTTACTTACTGTAAAGGTTCCTGTCTTTGAAAAGTATTAAAAGTTTTTGATGTATATTAATGTAATTCTGTTTCAATTCCCATGTAGTAAAGTGTGTTGAAAAGAGATTAATATGAAAATGAAGACACTGAGAACTGATGTAAAAAATTAATGGGATCATTGATGTATGTCACATGAGGTTCCATACCAGATATTCATGTAGCAATAAGTATTGTGACCAGGTACCAAACATAATATAGTCTGTGTTTATGGAATGTTTTAAAATTTGTACTGCAGTAAATTAAGTGAACCATAAAATGAGCTTGTTTTATGATAAGGAAAAAAACTGTACTGATACCATAATTGGTTATGTTTACTCTGACTGGGCTGGTCACAGAGGACATAGAAGTCCACAAGTGGTTATCTTTTCAAAGTTTTGGGTTGCAGAGTTTCTTGGCCATCTAAGAAACAACCTACAGTGTCCATGTCATCAAGAGAATTAGAATTTTTAGCCTTAAGTATGGCGAATAGTGAAGGCTGTCAGCACAGTAGTAGGTAACATAATGTCTCTGGCAGTCAAAGAGCTGTTGTACTGCATGAAGATAATATGCCCGTAGCAAGCTTTTGCAAGAACCCACAGCTCCATAAAACTTAAGCATATTTATGTCAAAATTTTGCTTGTGAGGGGGGAAAGTTTTTGTGAAGAAGTTGTGTTAATGTATGTTAGCACAAATGAGCAACAAGCTGATGTTCTGACACTGCCAGTAGGTGATAAAAAATTTTAGAACTTTACAGCCTTGCTAGGACTTACAAAAGTCTTATAATTTTTGTAACACCAGTAATTAACATTGAGGGAGGGCATTACCATTACAATGTTGATATTCTTTTAAAAAACTCGGTACAGACATACTCATCAGTGGGCTTTACTGCATCTGATTACAAAAGACCTAGACCTGCTATGATTCACTATTCACTAAAAGTACTGGATACCCAGCATATTCATATCTGAAACAGTTCAGTCAGTTTGTCCTATGCATATCATCTTCGAAGGCCTAAGATCAGAGCATATTTCTCCATTTTTGTCCCAACAAATCAAACTACATTTCTTGTGTTTTCAGATTCATTGGATTCATTCCATGTTCACAATCCATTACTGTTTTAACTCTTGTCTGGTACTGCATGTAAAAAACACCACTCTGTGTACAATTACTTAAAAGTGCGGTAAGAAATGTAAAACTAAAAGCATGTTTTTTATTGTGTGGGGTACACGTGCTGATAAAATTTATAATTTATAGATCTGAAACAAAAAACTGGAACATTACACTATAATACTGAATCGCATTTTATTTAGTAGTTTTTGAGGAGCTGGCAATCGAGGAAACTATGTTCGTAAACTTATCATAAGATACTGGCATGTTACATATTTCATTATTCGCATTTTAATTTACGTCGGTATAATGGAAAGCTCTCAAATGTCTGTACAAATCCTTCCTGATTTTAAAACTGAAACCATATTTTCCGCACAGTGCCTTCCACAAATCCATATTTCGTCTATAATCTGAAATAAAATGCAGAAGACCAAAATTGTTAAGAGGTCTTGTATATGTGTCAGTTAATTCTTATTAGAAAAACTACACAGTTAACTGTTAATTATATCATAGTTCTTTCCAGAGAACTTATAATCTGCGATTCTCATAGCATTCTCATTTCTTAGCAACGTTTTTGCGAATTTGGCAGTCTAAATAAAGAACTCTCTCCACAGAGCGCAAGGGTCATCACATGACCGATTTCAGATGAACTTACATTTCATGCTATCATATCACACTCATGCCAGATTGTATTTAAGAAATTTGTCAGTGGCCTCTATGGTGCTTCTCTCTCGACTACACCCGTGTTGGTCGTTGTTGATCTTTCGAGAAAAGAAAATGCACAATTTTCTTTTGTTATATCTGCTGCGACGGGGTATCTAGATGTGTACTATGTGGGTATGCTGTTGTTAATTTTGCGTGTGGAATGTTACTGTGGCCCAATATTACAAATAAAGATAAGAATTCTTTAGAAGCGATCAACATTAATGTGGATTCCATAACTGGCTGTGCGCCATCACACTGTATTATCCATGATAACGATGTCGTTGCAGTGGATTACAATACTCATGGTTGGAGAAACTGTGCCAACTTCCTGCATGTGAATTATGGTGATTTTTCTCTTTGCTGTGCCTTCACACTGACCTAGAAGTATAACAAATAGTCGAAAAAATGTCATCAGGTTGCTGATCGCATAAGTGTGCAGGCACTTCGCTTCCATTCTGGATGGGATGTCCGAATTTCAGAGGGAACACTGAAACCAACCCATGCTGAGCTCAACCCACCCCATCCCAGCTGAGCCGAGGCCAGCCCAGCCCAGCCCAGCCTAGCCCATCCCAACCCAGCCAAGCCGTGCTGAGCCCAGCCCAGCCCGGCTGAGCCCATCCCAGCCCAGCCCAGCCAAGCTGTGCCGAGCTCAGCCCAGCCCAGCCCAGCTCAACCCAGCCGAGTCAAGCTGAACCCAGCCCAGCCAAGCCATGCTGAGCCCAGCCCAGCCCATCCCAGCTGAGCCGATCCGAGCCCAGCCCAGCCCATCCAAGCTGTGCTGAACCCAGCCCAGCCCAGCTGAGCCGAGCCCAGCCCAGCCCAGCCAAGCTGTGTCGAGCTCAGCCCAGCCCAGCCCAGCCCAGCCCAACCCAGCCGAGTCAAGCTGAACCCAGCCCAGCCAAGCAATGCTGAGCCCAGCCCAGCCCATCACAGATGAGCCGAGCCCAGCCCAGCCCAGCCAAGCCGTGCTGCACCCAGCCCAGCCCAGCTGAGCCAAGCCCAGCCCAGCCCAGTCAAGCTGTGCCGAGCTCAGCCCATCCCAGCCCAGCCCAACCCAGCCGAGTCAAGCTGAACTCAGCCCAGCCAAGCCATGCTGAGCCCAGCCCAGCCCATCCCAGCTGAGCCAAACCAAGCCCAGCCCAGCCCAGCCAAGCCATGCTGAACCCAGCCCAGCCCAGCTGAGCCGAGCTCAGCCAAGCCAAGCTGTGCCAAGCCCAGCCCAGCCGAGCCCAGCCCAGCTGAGGTGAGCCCAGCCCAGCCCAGCCGAGCCAAGGCGTGCTGAGCCCAGCCCAGCACAGCCCAGCCAAGCTGTGCCTAACCGAGCTGATCTGAGCCAAGCTGAGCCGAGCCGAGCTAATCTGAGCCAAGCCAAGCTTAGCTAGCCTCCACCTGCCAGTGATGTGGTCTCTCAGCAGCTGGTGGTGGGAACCAGTTGATGTTTATTTCAGTTTTACTGAGGAGTTTTGAAAAAGCAAAACCACACTGCTGTCTTACCTAATACTCCATACTAAAGGCACTGTATTCTGTTTTGTGTAAAGATTTTAGTATTATGTCATCTCACCTGCAAACAACAACATTTAAAGATGTAAGTTAAAATTGTGCTACATGATGGCAGCACCAGAGTAATTCTGAATGTGGGAGAAAGTTAGGTAGCCTGAGACAATGTAATCCTTTATAGTTCTATATTTCCTGTACAGGGTGACCCACCTAAAACTTGGACCAGAGTTATTACGAAAATGCAAAGTGCTATGGATGTGCAGTTTTCACAGAATGTACTGGTAGTCAGGGGCTCATATTGTTAGCCAGTCAACAGATTGTAATAATACTTACAAGGGCAGGCCCTGACATTGGGATAACAGATCTACTGCAGACTTTGTAAACCTTTAGTAGACTACTAAAACAACATAATGTACATGTAGTAAGGTGCACTACTCTTGCAGTTCTGTGAAAATCGCAAGAGAAATTTTCGTGTCTGTCACCTAACTGATGTATATGTGCAAAGACAGAGAAAAAAATTGTTTGCAGCTTAATAATAAGCTTAAGATTATTTTGCCAATAGGTATTGCAAATTAATTACTAATTGGCATTTTCAATTATTTGAAAACGAATAGATGAAAATGAAATATAAAAGAATGAAGGAACTTAAAAATAGAAATACTGAATTTCATGGTACTGAATTCACAATGTGAAAATTTTGATAATTAATTAATTTTTTACTTACTTTTTACACTAAACATAATTCATTTGATTTGTTTTCTTAAGTTCACCTTTTATAAAAAAATATTAAATTTTATTTTCTAACATTCGCCTTTTGTATGAAAAAATAATTATTCTGAAAATTTGTGAACTTGATACGAAAAAATATTCACTTTTATTAATTTTTCTGAGTAATTTAAACGAAATATGTGAGGTAAACCATGAAAAAGTGGATTACAGTTGGATATTTCAGTAGGTTCTAGGTAAATTCTACTGAGCTAGCTCAGGAGGTACGAGTGAGTTAGCTAGAACTGAGCTAGAACCTACTAAAATATCCTACTCACTGCTTTTCACAATCGCCACAATAAAATATTTGACCTAATACAGAAACAGACTACATCCAAAATCATGAAATTATTTACAATACTCTTTGCATCTCTTTCTTTCATACTGATTCTTTCAAAATTTAGTCACATTAAGTCACCATACTACTCAGTTTATTTCAAAAGCCATACTCAGTAATTTTCCATATTACTATGTCACATTTCATTATATATTTTTCATATCAACAACGCATCTTCCTACAATTAGGTACCTTTTTCCTCATTAGTTCCTATACAGCAATTAGCTCCTTTCATTAGTACAAAAAGTTTTACATTATTATTCTTAAATCTTTCAATCAGTTTTCAAGGCAACAACATATGCTTCTGCTACTAATCACCCTATTGAATTAGTAGTTTCCATATACTAGTTATTTTACTAATTGGTCACATAAGGTAATCTTTGCCTCACTACTCCCATTTTTCAACACAACAGTACAGAGTGCTAAACATCAAATCCCTTTATTACCCATTAATTACTTTGTGCATCAATCGCATCCATTACATGTAGTCTCCGAAATCCATTAACTCTTCTCTCGAAATTTCTTCACCCACTCCATGGACAACTTCAACATTTCAAAATCTCTGATACCTCTACATTTCACTCGATAGCTAAGGAGATAAAAGATGACAATTCCTTCAGAATGATAGAAGAGGAATATTGACAATATGAAAGGAAAACTAAACATTATTGCCAGTAACTCAAGTACTTGATGATTGTCAGTAGCCTAGCATTCTAAATAGTGCAATGACTTCTGAGGTCTTTATCCTCAGATCATATCTAGCTCATGTAAAATGTCCACCAATATTTCTATTTCAGTATAAATCCATTCTAATCCCTTAGGACCCAACCCCACTTCATCACCATATTCACTATATTCTCCTAGTTCTTCCTGTTTCCTACAATACCTTACAGGAATTACAGTCCCTTTCCTCAGTTATCAGCTTCTTTTTCCTGTAAAATATATTTGGTGTAAGGAACATAGAGAGATCTGTGTACATAAATTATGCATATCATTTTGACTGTGAAATATTTTTTTTAATATTATGCCAGAGATATGCTTACATACAGAATCATCTTTTACATTCACAAAAATAATTAAATTTGACACCATAATAAATTTTCGTAGAGATCTGTAATTATGATTATAGTGATCAACGATGGTCACTGATCACTGACGGTCACTGATCACAGATGGTCACTGATCAATGGTGGTCAGTAGTTCAGTGATCAATGATGGCCAGTAATTTATAGATATTATGAATTGCGTAAGGCCTTTACCATTTGGCTTTTAGCATACCCTCTTTAGCATTTATTGTTAAGTAATTAGTGTTTAACTTACAGCATTTGCCATTTACTGTTTACCATTTACTGATAACTGTTTAATGTTTACTGTTAATCCTATAGCATTTACTGTTTAGGATTAGGCATTTGTTATTCAGCCCTAACTGTTTAACATTTATCATTCTATGTTTACCTTTCAATGTTTAGTTATTAGCACTTACCATTTAGTGTTTGCCATTTGGCATGTACCATTTACCATCTAACTAAACTAATACTTCATCCAAACAGTCCTCAGAAGGTCCAATGGTTACCAAGCACTCACTGTGTCAATCTTAGCTGAGAGGCATCACTGCATGCGAATATGGAGGGGCAAATGGTCAGAGGGGCAAATGGTCAGGACATTGCTCTCCTGGTGGTTGTCAGTTTTCGTTACAGGAGCTGCTACTTAATTGACTCCTCAATTGGCCTCACAATGCTGAGTGCACCCCACTGGTCAGCAGTGCTCAGCAGACCTGAATGATCACCCATGCAAGTACTTTCCAAGCCCATAGTTTGATGTGAGCCCATGTTACCAGTGTGGCTTCTACTGTATAGCATTTAGCATCTACTGTTTGCCATTATCTGTTTAGTGTTAAGTGTTTACCATCCTGTGTTTACTGTTCATCATTTACCATTTAATGTTTACCATTTACCATTAGCATTTAGTAGAATGGGGTGTGTGGGGTACGAAATACAAAGTTAGTTTATTTTCATCATCTTGGTTTTCTAATACTGTGCTGAGTAGATGAGGGGCTGGGATTAAAAAGCACACAGCTGGTCTGTATACAAATACTATGACTCGGAACCATTTTACGCTGGAGAGAATGAATACCTTTGACTTTCAAGGAAATAATAAAAATTGCAGGTAAAATAGTTTTTTTATTTTCAAAAAAATAATGAATGTCTTTGACTTTTAAATGGAGGTTATGTAATTTTTAATAAGTATCTGGCACAGCATTTAAATACTTTGCTCTAATTGGATGGGAAAAGAGGAAATGGAGCGGTCAATTGCTTTGTTTCCATGCAAGGAGGTAAGGGATTTCCATTAACACAGTTGCAATATTTTCACCATCTTGTGTTTGTAATACTGTACTATGATTTTCTGGAGGTAAGTGGGAGGGGGAGGGGGTGTGACTTGGTGTGTCTATGAAAAGTAGTGTAATTCGTCGCCAGTTTTACATACTATCCTGTGATTGGTAGGAAAAAGGTGAGGGGAGCTGGTGTATAAAGTTCACAACTGGTCCATGATCCCTTATATGGAGAAGAGAAATTTTTAAATCTTCCATTACCACAGTTGTGATATTTCTACCATCTTTGATTTTTATCATGTAGTATAGCTGGCTGAGAATAAGGTGCAGTGCACTGTGCGATTGTTAGGAAACATGTAGAGAGGAGGGATTTTTAAATTTTTGAATTGGTTGGAGATAAGAATTGTTAATCCAGAGCGTGGTTACATTCAGTTGGCAGGGGGGATAGATTTGCCTTCCTTTCAATTGCGTCACTCCTTAATAGGTCATTTGTTGTTTAGTAAAAATTTATGCTTATTGTGATTTCATTGCATTTTCTATTGTTCTCAGGTGACCGCTGTTTGACATGGTCTCGAAGGGGTGTCCAGGAATTGGTTATCTCAAGAAGGAGTTCTTGCAGTATGAATTGAGGATTCATGAACAACCTTTAATGGGCAGCGTTCCAGAGTTCGCAGCTTGGTTGTGCGGGGTCTCGGATATACGGATATCCTTTACGGCGGGTATGATTGTTGAGGTAGGTGATGCCTTGCAATTTATTTTGAGCGCTGTTGATAAGATAGACTAGAGCCTTGCCTTTTTAGAGGATAGCCAGCCAACACATAGGCAGATATCTTGTATACAGTCCCAGTTAGTTGGCTGGCTCTGAGCACTATGCGACTGGTCATCAGTCGCCTAGAACTTAGAACTAATGAAACCTAACTAACCTAAGGACATCACAAACATCCATGCCCTCCCCCCCCCCCCCCCCCTCCACCCCCCAGTTAGTTCATTTGGGGAACCACTTAAGAGATTTTGATTGCATGGAAGTTAAAGACGCCGAGAGGCAGCAAATAAAACAAGTTACGAGTCATGTGCACGGTTTGCAAAGCAGAACCGCAGCCCTTAGTTAAAGACGCCGAGAGGCAGCAAATAAAACAAGTTACGAGTCATGTGCACGGTTTGCAAAGCAGAACCGCAGCCCTAAGTTTAAATATGGAAGGCGCTAGTTCGGAACAAGGGGACGTTGGTAGTCAGGGGCCTAGCGACACTCAGAATTGTGACGTAAAGGTTCGCAGTCAGGTAGCCTTTGACTGGTTTGCTAAGCTGCCCAATCCAATTATGTGTTTATTTACTGGATTATCGGAATTATCTGTCGATAATTTGAGTCAGGTTCAAGAGCTTTTGTGGTTATTAGCCAAGTTGGAGATTCAGGCAGATACCTTCCGTGTCCTGCACAAGGTAATGCTCCCGCTACTGTATCCCTTAACTAAAGGAGTGTTAAATGTATTAGTTTCGGAAGTTTTGGCGAGTCAGCAGTCTATTAAATATCTGAGGACTTTAATTATAGCTAGGTAATTGTCAGCTCGAATGCGAATCGAACTTGAGCGCAAGTTTCTTTGGCAAGTGCAGGGCTCTGCTGAAACATTAGAACAATACGTGGAGAGAGTCCGTAACGCAATGTTGGCTCTGGATATGTCTAAGTCTGAGTCTGATGTCATATCTAACATTCTTGAGGGGATGCGCCCTGATGATTGGTCACGGCTAGATTTTGCTAGCCGGCCGACTGGCCTTTCGGAGCTGGACCAAGTAGTGGAGTAAATTCAGGTCCTCGTGTTCGCTGATTCCCAGCGTAGTACCTATTATGGCGCAGAGACACTATCTTTAGTTCCAGTGAATTGCAGGTTACGCGCTGAGCCTGTTGTGCAGACTAGGAAGCATTATTTTCACTGTGGCGACACTAATCACTTAATGCGCGATTGCTCTATTCCTAAGGGATCGCAGGCAAAGCTAGACGCCCTAGAAAGAGAGGGGGTAGGGATCGTAAGCTACCCTTCTGATGTGCACACATCTGTGCTCCCGGTAGGCCCCCTCTCCCATAAGTTTGTCCTTGCGAGGCAACAGAGCCCCTTCGTGGAGTGCTTGATTCCAGAAGTTCGGTGTCCTTGATCGATTTGGAGTTTCGTCGATTGAATAGGTTATCTGTTGTGAGGTCTACCTGGCAGAATTGTCGAGCTGTGACTAGGGAAGAGTTGCCTGTGGTGGGGGATGTGTAGCGTAGCCTATCAATCTGTGATTTTACATGGCCAGTTACCATGTTGGTGGTTGAGGGATTAGCCGTACCCTTACTCCTGAGCTGTGATTTCATTCAGCGTACCGGGTTGGTATTAGACTATGCTAGTCGCACATCAAGCCTTAAGTTCAGACCGGAGGAAAAGATAGCGCTGTGTGCATGTGATCATTCTAACTTGGTCAGGATGGTGGCCAGCAAAGCCAACAGGTTTGGGGTTAGTCGCCTTCCTGATGATCTCGTGGCCCAGTTAATAGAACTGTTAGATGGGTTTCCCGACGTCCTTCCTGACAAACTTGGTGTAACTAGCCTGATTGAATATCACATTCATTTGTAAGATGGGCTACCGGTTAGGCAGTCGCCGTATAGACTTTCTCCATCCAAAATGAGAATCCTAAAGGAAAAATTGGACACTATGTTGCAGGAGGGCGTTATCAGACCGTCGACCTTGTTTTACGCTTCACCGTCATTTCTTGTTCCTAAAGCCGGTGGTAAGGATTATAGTCCTGTAATTGATTGTCGGTTATTGGATAAGAAGGTTATGTTGGAATCCGTTCCCTTACCCGATATTCATAACTGTTTTACGTGGTTTTCAGGGGCGAGATGGTTCACTGTTCTTGATCTTAATCAAGCTTATCACCAGATTCCCCTTAGTGAGGAATCAAAACATGTTACCGCATTCTGCAAAGACTGGAATCTCTTTGAATTTAACAGAGTTCCCTTTGGTTTAGCTACTGGGGCCGCAGTATTGTCACGTTGGATCGTTGTTTGGGAGATTTAAAACTTAAGTGTGTGTGCAACTATCTGGATGATGTTGTGGTGTATAGCCGAACCTTCGAAGAACACCTTTCTCATCTTGAACAGGTGCTGCGTAGATTTCGCTCCGCTGGATTGACCTTTAAGCCGGTCAAGATTACTCTTGCTAGACAGCAAGTTTCATTTTTAGGCCATCTTGTCTCAGGCGACGGAGTTAGAATTTATCAATAGCGGACCAGTGGGATTAAGAAATTTCCGACCCCAAGGACAAAGAAGCAGGTCGAGCGTTTTATCGGCATGGCGAATTATTTTCGCAGCTTCGTTCCTAATTTCGCACAGTTGGCTGCCCCTCTCAATGACCTGTGAAAGAAAGGCCAAGAGTTTACCTGGGGAGACAGCCAACAAAATGCTTTCGAGGCGATTAAGACCGCAATTGCGAACCCTCCCGTTTTGGTAGTTCCCGATTTCCAGAAACGTTTTGTAGTCCAAACCGATGCTTCCAAACTCGGGATAGCAGCCGTCTTTCTTCAAGAGGATCAGGGCGTGAAGCGCCCCCTTGCCTTTGCTTCAAGGAAGCTCAACGCTACAGAGTTAAACTACTCTGTTTATGGGTGTGAGGCTCTTGCAGTGCTCTTCGCCTTGGAGAAATTTCGATTTTATTTGGAACATAGGGAGTTCTAACTCTAAACCCACAATCAAGCATAGAGTTTGGTGGGTCCTAGCTCGACCTTGAAAAACCGGGAGAATTGCTAGGTGGGCGGTCCGTATTTCCGCCTTTTCTTTTAAGTTGCGTCGTATTAGAGGCTCCGACAATCAGATAGCTGACGCCCTTAGCAGGATGTTTAGTGAAGACCTCGAATCTCAGCTAGGGGGAGAGCATGACTCTAGTAGCCAAGTAGTGAATAGTGTCCTCACAGAGATCCCTCAATTATTCATTGACCTTAAAATCAAGCAGAATGAGGATCTGTATTTGGGTCCGATCAAGCGGAAGGTGACTGCTGGCGAAGGCCTGCCCTGTTACTCTTTAAGGAATGGAATACTCTGTAAAGAGGTTCGTAAGTCTGGAGACGATAGGATTTGCTTACCACTTGATTTAGTTTCACCTCTCTTTCAGTATTTCCATAATTCTGTACTAGGAGGGCACCTTGGCTTCTATAAACCCTTGGCCAAGGTGTGGGCCCATGTGACGAGGCCATCTCTGTACCGCGATGTGCGGCGTTGCGTCAGTCAGTGTGACAACTGTAGAAGGAGCAAGGCCATTTCTCACACCCCTTTGGGTCTACTTCAATCTCAAAGAGAGCAGCGACCGATGGATAATATATTTATCGACTTTGTAGGACCTGTGCCTAGGACTAAGGGAGGGTATCGTTACATCTTCGTCGCCGTAGATGACTTTTCGCGTTTTGTATGGTTGCTGCCCAATACCTGGGTCACTACAAGTATAACCGTACGTCATCTGACCCATATTTTTTTATGGTTTGGCCCCCATGAAACAACTTGTTAGCGATAATGCGCCTGTCTTTGAGTCAAGAGAGTTTAAACAGTTTTGCATCCGTAGTGGAATCGGGCATATTACTACTACCCCTTATTATCCCCAAGCATCCTTGGCAGAAAGGGTCAACTGTAACCTAAAGGCAGCGCTTGTAATTTATCACACCAAATCCCCCAGTAGGTGGGATACTACACACCCGTGGTTAAATTCCGGTTTCAACACGGCCCAGCATGAAACTTCTAGGGTAGTTCCAGCTGAGTTAATGTTGGCATATCCAGCCAATTCGCCACTATCCAATCTTTAGCAGATCAATAACTTGTTGCCATTTTCCATTACTCTGGATACCCTTAGGTAAAATTGGCAACGTGCTCAAAACAACATGGAGTTAGCCCATCGACGGCAAGCCGAATGTTATAACCAAGGCAGGAGAGTTTTTCAGGATAAGACCGGGGATAAGGTGTTTATAAAGAACGTCGCTGGTCGGAAAGCTCATGGTATGGGAACTCGTAAATTTGTGCAGCGTTACTTGGGACCGTGTGTTGTCACTAGAGTCGTAGGTCCTGTTAATTTGTTAGTTAAGGAGCTTCAATGGGGAAGAGGTTCAGAGTGCACCTTAGTCAAATCAAGCCTGTTACATAAGTCTCTTTTCCTTCTTTTTGTGGTGGTAAGACAAAGGGGGAGGAGGCTGGTCAGGTTTGAGCGGGGGAGGTTGAGCCATGGTGCGCCTTTTCTGGGACACTAGGTCTTTGGCACGACTATCCATTAGGCCGATATTACACTATCAAATTTCTATGTCAAATATCTTTGTCCAATATCTTTGTCAAAGATATTTGATGGTGTGATAGGGAACTTTGTCAAATGTCGTCCTTGTTGTAGATTTGATCAAATAAGTCGCTTGTCTTCTGTTCACTGCAATGTGACATGTTACCACATGGAGCGCTAGCATCGCTGCATTCTGTCATCTGTAGAATTTTTATAAACATTGCGGGTAAATGCAATTGATGTGTGCTGACAACTACAAAATTAATAGAGATGTATGAAGCTGATGAGGCACTTTACAAAGTGAGGCACGCTGAATACAAAAATAGATTACGAAGATTGGAGACCTGATGTAACCTAACCTAACCCTATCCTGTAGCAAGGAATCAGAGTCTTCTGCAGATGTAGCAGTTCTTAAGTGTATATTGTGCTTTGTGATATGAGGATACACTTCATTGAGCACGTACAGAAATGTATGCTCATCCATTCTTGAGTAATTGATGTATGACTTGACGTCCTTCACTATAAGCTCACGTAACAAGTTTTGTTGAATGTTTTTATCACGTCCTCGTAAAACCCACGGCTTCACCCAGGTATGTTTCCTTTTCTTTCCCCTGCTTCTTTTCCGCGTATGCACACAGTGCAATTGCGGTACATGCAACTGCTGCGGTTAATAACAAGTTGTTGTTGTCAGCCATCTTGAACTTCGACGAAAAATATGATGACAGTGTAATACCCCTTCTAGCGCTACGTCAAAGATCTTGGTCAAATATATTTGACGAAATATTTGATCACATCCTTGATCAAATCTTTGACAAAGAAATTTGATAGTGTAATACCGGCCTTACCCGGGTGTACTACGATCTTTGCCGCTGTTGTGATTTGGTGGTGGGTATCTGCGGTCAGAGAGTTGGTCGTCGGACTCGCTATGAGGTGCTAGGACGTGCTTGAGGGGACGAAGGATTAAAACACAGGGGGCCAGCAGCAGTCTACCTTGCAGGATGGTCTGGAATTTGTGGGGCCCTTGCCTGATGTCAACTCCGGGAGTTGCTCGTCGCATTGCATTGGTGCCTGTTTTCTCAGACAGACCCATTCCTCGAGACTATCTCGAACAACGCTTCTCCATTGAAGGTGGAAGTGGTTTTGGTGCCTTTGCATTGTAGCGACTATCACTTGTTGGTTGCTCTAATGTATGTGCTGTTGAAGTAAGAGCAAGGTGTGTGATCGCATGGAGACCAGCTGTCACTACCTCCTTTAAGGAAACCAGCGTCCCCAAAATATGTAGTAACTGTAAGGTATTGAAGATACTAGCTCATAGTCTAGTTCTGATTTTATGCATACGAAGCTTACACAATTGCCAGTTACATTACAGACCTATGCAACCAAATTAAAGTGCACAAACCTAGTTTTGTTGTGCAGTTGTGCATTTGAATAATGTAATATTATCTTTAAATTATTTCCGTGTCCTATTTGTACACATTGTCGGCCTTAATCATATGTGTAAATATTGTTGGGTAAACTATGAGTGTAAAGGTCTCATATTATTTTACAGCATTGCATTTGTGTACAAGTCTTAGTTTAAATGTTTTACAGCATTGATATTGCTGCAAAATTTAAGTAGTTTCTATTGAAAGCACTTACCGGTTTTTTAACTTATATTTTTAGGTTCGCCGATGACATTGTGATTCTGTCAGACAGAGCAAAGGATTTGGAAGAGCAGTTGAACGGAATGGACAGTGTCTTGAAAGGAGAGTATAAGATGAACATCAACAAAAGCAAAACGAGGATCATGAAATGCAGTCGAAATAAGTTAGGTGATACTGAGGGAATTAGAATAGGAAATGAGACACTTAAAGTAATAAAGGAGTTTTGCTATTTGGGGAGAAAAATAACTGATGATGGTCGAAGTAGAGAGGATATAAAATGTAGACTGGCAATGGCAAGGAAAACGTTTCTGAAGAAGAGAAATTTGTGAACATCGAGTATAGATTTAAGTGTCAGGAAGTCGTTTCTGAAAATATTTGTATGGAGTGTAGCCACGTATGGAAGTGAAACATGGACGATAAATAGTTTAGACAAGAAGAGAATATAAGCTTTCGAAATGTGGTGCTACAGAAGAATGCTGAAGATTAGATGGGTAGATCACATAACTAATGAGGAGGTATTGAATAGAATTGGGGAGAAGAGGAGTTTGTGGCACAACTTGACTAGAAGAAGGGGTCGGTTGGTAGGACATGTTCTGAGGCATGAAGGGATCACCAATTTAGTATTGGAGGGAAGTGTGGAGGGTAAAAATCGTAGACGGAGACCAAGAGATGAATACACTAAGCAGATTCAGAAGGATGTAGGCTGCAGTAGGTACTGGGAGATGAAGAAGCTTGCACAGGATAGAGTAGCATGGAGAGCTGCATCAAACCAGTCTCAGGACTGAAGACCACAACAACAACAACAACATTGTTTATTGATCTCTTAACTTATATTAATTGATGTTTGCTTGGTGTTTGCCGTGTTTTCTGCGAGTTGGGGTGCGTGGGAGCGGCGCCACATTCCGCTTCGGTGCACAGAAGTTGTGACGTGCCGTCTAATGGGCCCCGGCGTTTAGGTGTTGTTTTGGACGGCTGGTATTTTAAGTTAAGTCACCTTTTGCCCAGGGCACCCTCGCATCACTGCCCATTTGACAAACATTTAACATCTCTCATGTACTTAAAAAAATAATTTTAATTTTGTTTACCAATGAATTATATTACGTGTAACTTATTGTGCTGGTTGCGTTATTGCTCAGAGAAAATTTTTATCTGATCCACCTTTTTAAATTACTTCAGATTTATTGTTCATTAAGTAATTCTAATTTTCTGCTTTCTTGAGAAGGAAACTATTGGTCATTTTGGATATAGTTTTTAAGACAGCCACGTGTTGATTGTATGTTAGCTGTTTTATAAATGTGGTCTTGAATAAATTGTTAATTTATTTATTTATTAGTTGTGTTTAAGGATGAAATTATTGGGGCTTGACATTTCAGTCAGAGTGGCGCAGTGGGAGCGTGCTGGGCCCATAACCCAGAGGTGGCTGAGCACCTGAAGGATAATTTGGAAAATATTTCGAGTAGACTTCCCCACCATGTTATAGTTCTGGGTGGACATCTTAATTTGGCAGATATAGACTGGGAGACTCAAACGTTTATAACGGGTGGCAGGGACAAAGAATCCAGTGAATTTTTTTTAAGTGCTTCATCTGAAAACTACCTTGAGCAGTTAAACAGAGAACCGACTCGTGGCGATAACATATTAGACCTTCTGGTGACAAGCAACCCCGACCTATTTGAAACAGTTAACACAGAACAGGGAATCAGCCATTATAAAGCGGTTAATGCATCGATGATTTCAGCCGTAAATAGAAATATTAAAAAAGGTAGGAAGATTCTTCTGTTTAGCAAAAGTGACAAAGAGCAGATTTCAGAGTACCTGACGGCTGAACACAAAAGTTTTATCTCAAGTACAGATAGTGTTGAGGATCAGTGGACAAAGTTCAAAACCATTGTACAATATGCGTTAGATGAGTACGTACCAAGCAAGATCGTAAGAGATGGAAAAGAGCCACTGTGACACAACAACCGAGTTAGAAAACTGCTGCGGAAGCAAAGGGAACTTCACAGCAAACATAAACATAGCCAAAGCCTTGCAGGCAAACAAAAATTACGCGATGCGAAATGTAGTGTGAGGAGGGCTATGCTAGAGGTGTTCAATGAATTCGAAAGTAAAGTTCTATGTACTGACTTGGCAGAAAATCCTAAGAAATTTTGGTCTTATGTCAAAGCGGTAGGTGGATCGAAAGAAAATGTCCAGACACTCTGTGACCAAAATGGTACTGAGAGAGAGGATGATAGACTAAAGGACGAAATACTAAATGTCTTTTTCCAAAGCTGTTTCACAGAGGAAGACTGCACTGTAGTTCCTTCTTTGGATTGTCACACTGATGATAAAATGGTAGATATCGAAATAGATGACAGAGGAATAGAGAAACAATTAAAATCGCTCAAAAGAGGAAAGGCTGCTGGACCTGATGGGATACCAGTTCGATTTTACACAGAGTACGCGAAGGAACTTGCCCCCCTTCTTGCAGCGGTTTACCGTAGGTCTCTAGAAGAGCGTAGCGTTCCAAAGGATTGGAAAAGAACACAGGTCATAGGTCATCCCCGTTTTCAAGAAGGGACGTCGAACAGATGTGCAGAACTATAGACCTATATCTCTAACGTCGATCAGTTGTAGAATTTTGGAACACGTATTATGTTGGAGTATAATGACTTTGATGGAGACTAGAAATCTACTCTGTAGGAATCAGCATGGGTTTCGAAAAAGACGATCGTGTGAAACCCAGCTCGCGCTATTCCTCCACGAGACTCAGAGGGCCGTAGACACGGGTTCCCAGGTAGATGCGGTGTTTCTTGACTTCCGCAAGCCGTTCGATACAGTTCCCCACAGTCGTTTAATGAACAAAGTAAGAGCATATGGACTATCAGACCAATTGTGTGATTGGATTGAAGAGTTCCTAGATAACAGAACGCAGAATGTCATTCTCAATGGAGAAAAGTCTTCGAAAGTAAGAGTGATTTCAGGTGTGCTGCAGGGGAGTGTTGTAGGACCGTTGCTATTCACAATATACATAAATGACCTTGTGGATGACATCGGAAGTTCACTGAGGCTTTTTTCGGATGATGCTGTGGTGTATCGAGAGGTTGTAACAATCTGCAGCGAATTGACGCATAGTGCAGGGAATGGCAATTGAATCTCAATGTAGACAAGTGCAATGTGCTGCGAATACATAGAAAGAAAGATCGCTTATCATTCAGCTACAATATAGCAGGTCAGCAACTAGAAGCAGTTAATTCCATAAATTATCTGGGAGTACGCATTAGGAGGGACTTAAAATGGAATGATCATATAAAGTTGATCGTCGGTAAAGCAGATGCCAGACTGAGATTCATTGGAAGAATCCTAAGGAAATGCAATCCGAAAACCAAGGAAGTAGGTTACAGGACGCTTGTTCGCCCACTGCTTGAATACTGCTCAGCATTGTGGGATCCGTACCAGATAGGGTTGATAGAAGAGATAGAGAAGATCCAACGGCGAGCAGTGCGCTTCGTTACAGGATCATTTGGTAATCGCAAAAGCGTTACGGAGATGATAGTGGAAGACTCTGCAGGAGAGACGCTCAGTAGCTCGGTATGGGCTTTTGTTGAAGTTTTGAGAACATACGTTCACCGAGGAGTCAAGCAGTATATTGCTCCCTCCTACGTATATCTCGCGAAGAGACCATGAGGATAAGATCAGAGAGATTAGAGCCCACACAGAGGCATACCGACAATCCTTCTTTCCACGAACAATACGAGACTGGAATAGAAGTGAGAACCGATAGAGGTACTCAAGGTACCCTCCGCCACACACCGTCAGGTGGCTTGCGGAGTATGGATGTAGATGTCCGTGGATCGATACCATGCTCTGCTACTAATTGTGACTTAGAAAGTCGTAACGAGTCCGACTACCAACTCCCCAACCGCAAATACCCGCCACCAGATCACAAAACAGAGGCAAAGGTCGTAGTACACCCGGGTACTTGATAGTCGTGCCAAAGATCTGGTGTACCAGAAAAGGCGCACCATGGCTGAGGAGGGGGCAGAGGTTGTGGTCTCCCACTGATATGGACGATAATAGATCTTATAACGCCATCCATCTGAGGTCATTAGTAGTAACATGTATGAACTTGAAAAAAGCTCCATGACTGAGTTCAAGATTGTGTCTGTACGGATTCTAGCTGTGCTAGAATGCCCACACCTATACTTCTACAGTAGTCTGGCATGGCACCAAACAAGCTATTGGCAACTAGTTTTCAGTAATCAAGTTTTGTACGTAGAAAAACAGTGTTTGTTAGTAATTGAGTACTCACACATTTTTGATGTTTTCAAAACATGAAGCCTGGCTGTTTTTACATTAATTCTTATAAATCCGTGCTTGGTTCTGAAAGGGCCAATGTCAATATTCGTCAAAACTGGTTTTATTGGTGTACGCTATATAGTTTCACACGCCCTTCATATTGTTAAAACGGCCAATGTCTAAACCCCATAGGATGAGAGATACTAGGGGTTTTAAGTTGTAATCCCCAAAGTGTTTTATTAAGTTTCCAATCGGCATAAAAGGGCCAATCTTGCCCTTGGCCTTTTTTGCTGACGGATGGTTTCAACAACTGAAACAGTGCTGTGGCATTGGACTTAAATCTGGCGGGAATACACAATAATAAGAGTTGTTCCTTCAGCAATTCCCCTTACCATTCGGCACATTGTTAGTGAGGAGTCTAGACAGTCATGGTGGACACAGACATGTTTCACAGAGGCGATAAGGAAGAACTTGAGGAACAAACTACATCTGAAACATCACCGCTGATGTCATCACTTTTCCTTGAAGGTAAGTTTACTAAAATAAACTAGTATCAGGAGCATTTATCCCTAATTTTTCCAAAACAAGACCATGAATTGACTGGTATCTCTATTTAATGCCAATCTAAAATATTATCAACCGCCTTTTAAATTTATTTCATTTTTATTTTCTTTAAGGTCATCCCAGTACCAGTACAGAAGGAAATTCATGGTCATCATTATTGGCAGACGTGATTTCAAGTTCTGATGAAGATGTTTTTGAAGATTCTGATGAATATGTTCCAAGTGGTGGCGAAAGTAGTGATGAAAGTAATGATTGAGGGAATATAGCCGTACAAAAGACAGTTAAAAAATCTTATCTAATTCAACCGCAGCCTGGCAATGAAATAACAAAATTCAGTGGAAGGGGGAGGAAGAAATGTGATCCAGAGGATCAGGCAGAAAAAGAAAAATTATGGGAGAAAAATTGGAGTAAAGAATTTTAAACAGCAGGAAATGAATATGTGACGTCGAAATGAAAAGTTATACCTGCTAAAGTTCTGAAACCATCGTGCAAGTCCAGGAAAAATTGTGGAGGAAAAGTAAATGACGATGAGAGAGAGAAAATGTTCATAGAATATTACGAATTGTCCTCAGAAGGTCAAAATCATTTCATAGCTAATATGTGTCTGAGGAAAAGAAACATGTGGAGCGTTTAAGGAACAAACCTGAAGGAACTGCAATCAGGCGAAAATATTCCAGGAAGTACTTTCTTTACAGTCCTTCTTTGCAGACTAAGATAGAAGTATGTCAGGATATGTTCCTTAGTACATTTTCTTTAACACAACAGAAGGTAAGAATAATCGAGGAGAAAAGACGTGGCTATGGAGGAGGAGTGTGTTCTGAAGATGGACGTGGTAAACATTCTAATCATCCGGAAGTTCCATCTGACGACATTGATTTCATAAAGGAACACATTAACATGTTTCCTTCCTACGAAAGCCATTATTCTCGATCTCATTCTTCTAAAAAGTATTTATCTCCAGACTTGAATATTTCAGCAATGTACCGGCTCTGTCAAGAATTTTTCAAAACAAAAGGTATGAAGCCAAGAAGTGAAGCGTGTTACCGAAGAGTTTTATTGACCTGGTTCAATCTTAGCTTCCACAAACCGAAGACTGACACTTGTGCAAAATGTGACAAACACGTTATGATGCTCAAGAATTGTACTGATGATGCTGAAAGTTGTAAGGTTGAAATGGAACAGCAACATTTGGATTTATCCTAGGCTGCTTACTATCAGAAAGACAGTAATAAAGAGAAAGCTGAGCAGAATTCTAATATAGTAACCCTGGCCTTTGATTTGCAGAAATGTCTACCCACTCCTATTCTACGTTGTGGAGTGGCATTTTACAAAAGACAACTTTGGACCTTCAGCTTGACCATCTAAGTAAAGAGACATAAAGAATGTTCTCCAGTATGTTACATTTGGAATGAAACAGTGGCAGGAAGAAGTTACCAAGAAATAGCTTCTTGTCTATATGATTATTTGATGAAACTGGCCAACGAAAGGTACACCTGTACAGCGATTCGTGGACCACACAAAACAGTAATATTTTTATTGCCATCATGTTTCTGAGAGTAGTGGAAGAGTTAATGATTCAGGGAAGACGTTTGGAAATCAACCACAAGTTTCTTGAATTTGGACATACTGACTTGGAAGTCGACTCAGTTCAAGCAGCCATTGAGAAGATAAAGAAAACAACAACTGTTGAAGTAGAACTGCCAAGAGACTGGGCCAAATTAATATGCATGGTTCCCCGAAAGCCACCCATAACTGCAATAGACCTGGAACAAAAGGATCTCTACAAATTTAAAGACCTGATGAGAAGTCATTATCTGCAAAAAAATTAACACAGAAGGAATCCTATTGTTTGAAACAAGATAAAATAGATGAACTATCACTCAGGTATGCCAGGAATTGTCTCCTACAAACACAGTTACTCCTCAGAAGAACCATTCAGGATTATAAATCTGAACAGAAAGAAAACTCGATGCTTGTTTATGCCAAAACTTGCACCTATTTCTGAAGACATCATACCCATTTCAAAAAAGAAATTATAGGACTTAAGGAATCTCATTCCGTACATCAATGTAAGCAGTCGTCCATTCTACATGCAGTTCATCAATCAAATGAGAGCCAATACACAGTCAGATGAAAGAGATAAACAGATATCTTACGAGTGATATGATTTTTCTGTCTCCACTTCTATAGTGTCAACCATAGTGTATCCAAATTATTTGAATGATATTAAGAATTTTGAATAAAGTTTCCCCGCTGCTTACGAGACCGAACAGTGTTTTCATGATGTACGGAGATAAAATGTGACTTTTGGAACATGTAACAGTTGCTATCAGTTATTAAATTGCAGAGGAATGAATAAAATGATTTAATTAATCTTAAAATTACCTGTTTCTGGTTATTCAGTGTACCTGACCCTGATGTCCAAATGGGCAATGTCAAATAATTTAAGAGAGTTCATGATTTTAAAGCAGGCCAATATCCTCGTAAGTCCTTTAATTCTGAAGTTGAATATTCTAGAAATTTATTATTTAAAAATAAGCTTTACTTAAGATGATTTACTATAATGATGGTAAGAAATAGATGGCCGTAGTGGCCGTGCGGTTCTAGGCGCTGCAGTCTGGAGCCGAGCGACCGCTACGGTCGCAGGTTCGAATCCTGCCTCGGGCATGGATGTGTGTGATGTCCTTACGTTAGTTAGGTTTAATTAGTTCTAAGTTCTAGCCGACTGATGACCTCAGAAGTTAAGTCGCAGAGTGCTCAGAGCCACTTGAACCATTTTTGAACCAGCCCCAAATATACTGTTAATAGAATGAGATTTTCACTCTGCAGCGGAGTGTGCGCTGATATGAAACTTCCTGGCAGATTAAACTGTGTGCCCGACCGAGACACGAACTCGGGACCTTTGCCTTTCGCGGGCAACTGCTCTACCATCTGAGCTACCGAAGCACGACTCACGCCCGGTCGGTAGCTCAGATGGTGGAGCACTTGCCCGTGAAAGGCAAAGGTCCCGAGTTCGAGTCTCGGTTGGGCACACAGTTCTAATCTGCCAGGAAGATTCATACTGTTAATAGTTGTCAGAAAATGACAGAAAATATTCAGAAACTTATAAAACTAAGATTCTTGACATTGGCCCTTTTAGAACCGAGAAATAGAAATCTCCTACGTCCCTTTTGTTGCCATTTTGTTACACTACTTACATGTACTACGTAAATGTGGGTGCAAATATTGAGTACAGGTTAATATTTTTGTATAATTTATTTAAAAAAACGCAGCTGTTTATACACAACAGACATTTTTCTGGAGTGCTGGATTCAGCTAAGCATGTTTATCAGCTGCCGGTCGTTCCATTTCCTGGCCTCATCCTGAGGGGTGCGTCCAAATCTATTCCTGGCCCCCTTGTCGGCGCCTGCCTCCAACAGTGCAGCTGCTGCATCTGCGTGCCCATTGTACGCTGCCCAGTGCAGCGGAGTCGTCGCATTCTCCTCCGTGGCGTTGGGGTCGGCACAGGACGCCACCAGAAAGCGCACGGCAGCCGTGTGTCCAGTCATTGCAGCCAGGAACAGGGGCGTGTTCTGCCAGATGTCCCTCGCCTCCAGGTCAGCCCCTGCGGAAAGCAAAGCCTTCGCCGCCTCCACCTGCCCCTGTCGTGCTGCCCAGAACAGGGCGGTCCATTCCCACTGCCCCCTGGCCTCGACGTCTGCCCCTGCAGCCAGCAGACACTTGGCCATCTCCGCCTGTCCATTTCTTGCGGCCCAGTGCAGGGCGGTCCAACCGTCGCCGTCCGTCGCCCCCACGTCCGCACCTGCAGCCAGCAGGGCTCGCATTTCCGACATTCGTGACTGCTGAGCTGCTTCCAGCAGCCTCCTGCCCTTCTCTCTTCCCGAAAGTCTCCTGCACAAAACAAAGACATTCTCACACGTTGCCATACACACATCTGATCACGGAATCACATCTACACTATTGGCCATTAAAAGTGCTACACCACGAAGATGACGTGCTACAGACGCGAAATTTAACCGACAGGAAGAAGCAGCTGTGATATACAAATGATTAGCTTTTCAGAGCATTTACACAAGGTTGGCACCGGTGGCGACACCTACAACGTGAGGGAAGTTTCCAACCGATTTCTCATACACAAACAACACTTGACCACCATTTCCTGGTGACACGTTGTTGTGATGCCTCGTGTAAGTAGGAGAAATGCGTACCATCACGTTTCCGACTTTGATAAAGGTCGGATTGTAGCATATCGCGATTGCGGTTTATCGTATCGCGACATTGCTGCTCGCGTTGGTCCAGATCCAATGTCTGTTAGCAGAATATGGAATCGGTGGGTTCAAGAGGGTAAACGGAATGCCGTGCTGGATCCCAACGGCCTCGTATCACTAGCAGTCGAGATGACAGGCATCTTATCCGCATGGCGGTAACGGATCGTGCATCCACCTCTCGATCCCTGAGTCAACAGATAGGGACGTTTGCAAGACAATAACCATCTGCACGAACAGTTCGACGACGTTTGCAGCAGCACGGACTATTAGCTCGGAGACCGTGGCTGCGGTTACCCTTGACGCTGCATCACAGACAGGAGCGCCTGCGATGGTGTACTCGACGACGAACCTGGATGCACGAATGGCAAAACGTAATTTTTTCGGATGAATCCAAATTTTGTTTACAGCATCACGATGGTCGCATCCGTGTTTGGCGACATCGCGTTGAACGCTCATTGGAAGCGTGTATTCGTCATCGCCATACTGGCGTATCACCCGGCGTGATGATATGGGGTGCCATTGTTTACACGTCTCGATCACGTCTTGTTCGCATTAACGGCATTTTGAACAGTAGACGTTACATTTCAGATGTGTTACGACCCGTGGGTCTACCCTTAATTCGATCCCTGCGAAACCCTACATTTCAGCAGGATAATGCACGACCGCATGTTGCAGGTCCTGTGTGGGCCTTTCTGGATACAGAAAATGTTCGACTGCTGCCCTGGCCAGCACATTCTCCACATCTCTCACCATCTGAAAACGTCTGGTCAATGTTCGCTTGTCACAATACACCAGTCACTACTCTTGATGAACTGTGGTATCGTGTTGAAGCTGCATGGGCAGCTGTACCTGTACACACCATCCAAGCTCTGTTTGACTCAATGCCCAGGCGTATCAAGGCCGTTATTACGGCCAGAGGTGGTTGTTCTGGGTACTGATTTCTCAGGGTCTATGCACGCAAATTTCGTGAAAATGTAATCACATGTCAGTTCTAGCATAATATATTTGTCCAATCAATACCCGTTTATCATCTGCATTTCTTCTTGGTGTAGCAATTTTAATGGCCAGTAGTGTAAAAGCTAGGTGTCGCAGAGGTTAGCACGCTTCACTCGCATTTGGGAGGACGGCGGTTCAAACACTGACCCGGCCATTCTGATTTAGGTCTTCCGTGATTTCCCTAAGTAGCTTAAGGAAAATGCACGGACAGTTCCTTCGAAAGGGCATGGCCGACTTCCTACCCCATCCTTCCCTAATCCGTAGAGATTGATGACCTCGCTGTTTAGTCCCCTCCCCCGAATCAACCAATCAACCAACACATCTGCAGTGACAAACGTTGAATCTACAATTCTCTCCCTTCAGTGATGCAGAGCACTGGGACTGCCTCTGTATATTAAGGTACAAATGTATCTCGCTCACAAAATCTTCATCCACTCTACGCTGAAAAGTCCTACATTCCATCTAATTCAGTTGTCCCACTTTTGTCATGCTGATTGCTGCCACTATGTTCCTTTGCCCTCTGGATGTCACTGTTAAGCAGTCGTTGGCCCCAGTGAAAGAGCACGCAGTCAATACTGCCTGTAGCAATCCTTTCTGACACTTGGAAATGTGACGAAGCTTATCACATTTCCAGGTTTTTACAAAAACTATTCTGTCGTGGTAGAAAAAAATTCAGCTCCTTTATTCGCAAATATCTTAACACACCATCATCAGGGATACAAGAAACCATTTAGCCAAAAGGATTCACATTTAGCAACAATACTAACTCGCCTCTACTATCCCTCCGCAAACACACATGTTGCCGCATGCACACATGCACTTTGCACAGATAAAAGCGTCTGCACACTAATAGGACACACACACAGACTTGCAGTCTTAATTCTTGTGATGGCAATGCCTCTCAAGGTAACAGCAAAACATGTAGGTCATAAGAGTAAATGCACATTTCATGCATTTGTCTAATTTACGATATGAAAATTTGCTCGAAGTGAATCTGAGCTTCCTGAACACCTCGGAGATCTCTCACGCCGCTGTAGATACTGAGAAAAGATGGACGTCATGTCATCAGTATGTGAAGCCCCCTGTACAACGACCGTAACAGCTGAGTGTTGCTTTTCCTCAGATGTAAAATGTAACAAATCCTTTATAAGTGAATGAAGTTAACAGCAAATTTATTTTGTTACTCTGCCGAGTGAAGTGTTGCACATGAGAAACCCACCCTCTGTCAACCAATCAAATGGTCACTTTTTACTGGTATAAAATATAATGCCCAAATGTAAGTGCTGATGCCGCTGTTTCAAGTGAAAATAGTACACTGCATATACTTAAAATGGATCGTAGTGTTCTCACAGCTGTTCGTTTCTCGATTCTTCATCTTTCCTATTCACAGACGAAGAAAAAAATGTAAATTCAGGATGCCTCTACAGAGGCCAACGACGAAAGGTTGCACAGTGCTTTAAAAGGTAGAGACCATGCACCTCTGCCTGCCGCTAATGTGAATTGCTGTCAACACTGACCCACAGTCTGACACGGAATACTAGTAATGGTGCCCCATAGCTTTAAAACACACGGAGCACTGACAGAGATCAAAGCCAGAACGCCGACATTCCTCCAGACCTGCAAACATTTCCAAAGGAACTTTGCTCGTAATCAGAGTAACACGCGCACTGCAGTATCATATTTATCCGCCGATACCGGGTTAGCGACTTTATTGTACAGCGTGTGGCCCGTGCGGGAATGTAAATAACGGATGTACGAGTACAGGTCGTAGACGCGAGGTTGACGACATATGTGGGTTTGGGGCTGGCCCTGAGTCGTACCAAATGGTGCAGCGATCGCTCCCGATACAACGGGAAATCCGGGTTTGAGTTCCTGTCCGATGATTCCATTCAGTAACCAGAACAACCCCCTCTGGCCGTAAAAAAAGCCTTGATACGCCTGGGCATTGAGTCAAACACAGCTTGGATGGTGTGTACAGGTACAGCTGCCCATGCAGCTTCAACACGATACCACAGTTCATCAAGAGTAGTGACTGGCTTATTGTGACGAGCCAGTTGCTCGGCCACCATTGACCAGACATTTTCAATTGGTGAGAGATGTGGAGAATGTGCTGGCCAGGGCAGCAGTCGAACATTTTCTGTATCCAGAAAGGCCCGTACAGGACCTGCAACATGCGGTCGTGCATCATCCTGCTGAAATGTAGCATTTCGCAGGGTAGAGCCACGGGTCGTAACACATCTGAAATGCAACGTCCACTGTTCAAAGTGCCGTCAACAGGGCAGCAGTCGAACATTTTCTGTATCCAGAAAGGCCCGTACAGGACCTGCAACATGCGGTCGTGCATCATCCTGCTGAAATGTAGCATTTCGCAGGGTAGAGCCACGGGTCGTAACACATCTGAAATGCAACGTCCACTGTTCAAACTGCCGTCAATCCGAAGAAGAGGCGACCGAGACGTGTAACCAATGGCACCCCATACCATGACGCCGGGTGATACGCCAGTATGGCGATGACGAATACACGCTTCCAATGTGCGTTCACGGCGATGTCGCCAAAGACGGATGCGACCATCGTGATGCTGTAAACAGAACTTGGATTCGTCCGAAAAAATTACGTTTTGCCATTCGTGCACCCAGGTTCGTCGTTGAGTACACCATCGCAGGCGCTCCTGTCTGTGATGCAGCGTCAAGGGTAACCGCAGCCATGGTCTCCGAGCTGATAGTCCATGCTGCTGCAAACGTCGTCGAACTGTTCGTGTAGGGTTGTTGTCTTGCAAACGTCCCTATCTGTTGACTCAGGGATCGAGACGTGGCTGCACGATCCGTTATAGCCATGCGGATAAGATGCCTGTCGACTGCTAGTCATACGAGGCCGTTGGGACCCAGTACGGCGTTCCGTATCAGCCTCCTGAACCCACCGATTCCATATTCTACTAACAGTCATTGGATCTCGACCAAAGCGAGCAGCAATGTTGCGATACGATAAACAGCAATGGCGATAGGCTACAATCCGACCTTTATCAAAGTGGGAAACGTGATGGTTCGCATTTCTCCTCCTTACACGAGGCATCACAACAACGTGTCACCAGGCAATGGCGGTCAACTGCTGTTTGTGTATGAGAAATCGGTTGGAAACTTTCCTGATGTCAGCACGTTGTAGGTGTCGCTACTGGCGCCAGCCTTGTGTGAATGCTCTGAAAAGCTAATCATTTGCATATCACAGCATCTTCTTCCTATCGGTGAAATTTCGCATCTGTAGCACGTCATCTTCGTGGTGTAGCAATTTTAATGGCCAGTAGTATATGTATCGTATAAAAATGAAAATTCTTAGATTGTAAGGTTACTTAGTACTTTCTGTAAAAATTTTCGCAGATACCACATGGATATCAACTTCATTAGTAACAATGATTCAATCCAAAATATTACATTGTAATGACCAGTATACTTGTACCCTCGTGCGCAGAAAAGAGAGCAACGGTGACCCAGCCGTTACCGTGTTCATTCGTATCCTTGTTAGCGAGAGTGAAGTTCAAAACTCCACCGCAAAACAGCGATGGACCATGCAGGATGACTTGGGCGCCTACGAAATCCTTGGTAGTAATAGAAATGTTGTCTATTGCTTTAAAAACTGTAAGACGCGAACGCCTGTCACCTCTGGTAATGTACGATTTGTTACACTTTTCCACTGTCGATGCGGAGCCGAGAAGGATGCAGGTCAGTCCTGCAATGCTACACGAACAGAAATTTCCCGCATTGATTAGAGATGTGATATTCATAGGACATGTACACTAGTATGTACTGCAGAAATGATTAGCATTTCAGTCGCCTCAGTTCAGCACATGTCCTGCTGCCTGGTAGCCACAGGGTCCGCCATGGGCCCTGATAACTTGTCCCATGCGTGATGGCATCGAGGCATATAAGGCGCGAATGGCGTCCTGTGGTATAGCCACCCACGCTTCATTCACCTGGTTCCAAAGTTCATCTATGGTGGTCGACACTGGGTGATGGCGGTGCGCCCGTCGCTTCACCACATCCCACACGTTTTCGATTGGCGACAAGACTGCTGATCTGGCGGGTCAGAGCAAAAGGCTGACATCCTGTGGCACCCAGAAGGCACACGTTCATGCAGCAAAATGTGGTCGTGCGTTATCTCGATGGAAAATGGTGCCTGGGGCAGTGTGCACAAAGAGTACAGCTACGGGTCGCAGAATGTCATTCACGAAGGTCATATAACGGCTCTTCTTCTTGATGATTTGGCTTGATTTGTACTTGGACTCGGCTAAAACTCGGCGACAGTCGGTACAGTGTTGAGATCGTTATCAAGTTACGATGACGACGGTACACAAACGAAATGTCGACGTGCGTGAGATATTTACTTCACCAATAATAGTAATTAATCGTTCGTAATCGATGTTTAACTGATTAATGACGAAATATTAATGATAAAACCAATACAGTCACATCCACAACAAATTCCCTACAAGCTGGTCGTAATTTCAAGTATCTAAGAAATCGTAACAGTGGGCTTGTTATTTGAGTCAAAGATTCTACACAAGTGCCGAGTGCTACGGTCAAATATTATCGCCGCGCGTAATTATTACTCGGGAGTTTCTTGTCAAGAATTTGATAGAATTTTAAATCACAAATGCACGACTTGGCACGAGAGGATGTTTTATTGCACAATATCAGTCACTTTCTAACCGAGCCTTGAGAAGAAAACTTTCCCAGGTGTTGGGGGGATTTAAATTGTATGCTTCGGACCTATCACTGAAGTTCCATAAACCACTGGCTATTATGAATGAAAATTGTCTATCAGTGTTCGTTGCCTAAATCACTGTCTAAGTAATGTTTAGTTCAATTATCTAGTTAAAAGTTCACTTTATTGTAGTGGAGAAAAGTCCTCCGTTCGAATTCTAATGTCGTGATATTTGAAGTCAGAAGATCGTATTACTGCGTCATAATAGATCGCAATTATTCAATTTCAAAAACATTCTAAGCGCGCCTACATGTACGAGCATTCAGATACATGACCTGCTTCGGCTAACAATCGTAACGTACTGACAATGCATTGAATTATACTTAGCCATTACTCACGATTCCCAAAGAGCACTCACACGGAGCATTCTTTGGGATCGTTGGTTCTACTTTGCGAATGTTAATTTATGCTAATTCTGCGATTTATTATGATTTTGATTTTAATTTTACTGAAATTTAATCTTTCTTTCGTAGATTGCTAAATTGTCAAGTCTTTGATTCCTGATTTAATTACTTGTTATTGTCCTAATCATAGTGATAAATGGAACTTCGTTCGCTTATTCACTTTTCTGGGAATTTGGGGGAAATCTTTGGGGTATTGGGAGCTAATTTTTGATTTTTTATTTCTCGTCCGAGGAAGTGGCATTACAGTCACACACAAACTGTGATTTATGGCTGTACCCAACAGCACCCCCACACCATAAGGCCTCGAGTCGGCCGTGAAAGTCTCGTGCCAATGCAGTCACTGTGATGCCGCTCCCCCTCTCTGGAGCGAACCGAAATGCGGCCATTACTTTCAGACAAACAGAAACTAGATTCGTCAGAAAACACTATCGGATGCCATTCCTGTCACTAGCGACGTCGGTCCATGCATCAAACACGTCTAGAACCTTTCTGCACATTCGTCAAAGACAGGCAGAAAAGTGGACGACGCGCACGTAACTCATGCTGTAATAAACGGTGACGGTCACCTCTGGTAGTGCACGATTTGTTACACTTTTCCACTGTTGATGCGGAGCCGAGAAGGATGCAGGTCTGTCCTGCATTGCCACACGAACAGAAATTTCCCGCATTGATGCATCACATTCTCTCACACCAATAATGCGCCCTCTTTCGAACTCACTGATTTGACGGTACGGATCGCTCATACGTCTGCGAGTCGTCCTGCACGTCTGATCATGTTACACTGATCCCTTACGTTTATTTTACAGCGACAACGAGAGCGGCAGGCATACTTTACCGGTAGGTGGTGTTGCGACGCGATATCGATGTTGGCCTTGGACCTGCTGGCCGACATGGTTCAAATGCTAATCGTGTCTGCAGAACATAGTAACGTACATTTCCTGTGAATATGAACGTCCTACTTGTAGTCGCTCAAGATGTTCTTTTTTCTCTGAAAGTGAGTGTACATATTCCAGGTGGCTCTGATATATTTGGTTTAATGTATGTAGGAACACTAATACGAGATGTGTGTATCTTAGGATTTCATCAGAAAAAGTACCAAGAACACTACATAAAAAATTGATGATACTCTGGGAACAATTTTTTTTTCATTTATAAAGTATGGCTCAAGTTTTCCTCTCTACACTAGTGTAGAATGTTACACAGTTGTTGCTGTCATAATTACAGGCATCAAACGCTAAGATATCATTCAGTTGTGTTGAGTTGTACCGAGAAGCGGTACCTTACACAAGCAGTAATATAAGTGAACTCATTTTAATGCGTTGAAAACTGACGAATAAGTCTTTGGCGATGGAACCAGTGAATGTGCACTGAAATGAAATGATACCAGTGCAAAAGTTGCACCTGCAGCTTAATACGTAGGCTGGAACACACTGCCAACACTGCTGTGGAGACACTATGCAATGGAATCTACTATTGTCGCTGATAGCACACGTTGTTGACATACCTACCTTACCTCCGAGTAAATGGACTCGCCCGTCCCACGTCACCGGCGTGCGCACGGAGTTGGATCAAGATTGAATGTGCCAGAGTTCGTACAGCACGACAGTGTCATCGAGGTCTTCAAGAGGCGTGCGGGGAATCGGCATTGCGGTACAGAACAGTGGCACGTTGGGTAAAAGCCTTCAACGAAGGCAGACATGCATCTCCCTCCTTTGGTTCCCCCCCTTTCGTTTTTCCGCTCCTCCCTCCTTCCCCCCCCCCTCCCATCTGTCCAGGTAGCCTCCCCCCCCCCAATCTGCCCTTGGCTACAGTGTGTCATCTTTGTGTCGACATTTTAGTGCAGTGTTTACAGTGAGTGTTCAGTGTTGTGTGTCTTGTCCGAAGTGTTGCGAACGGACATCATACTGTCGCTGGGTGTGATTTTTATATCTCTTGCGAACAGAAACCAGACTGTCGCCATGTTTTTTTTAATTGTCTGTCTACTGTGTTACCTGTCTGCTTACTGTGTATTTTATTAGCTTTGTCAACCCTTTCCTTTATGTTTTAACTTTCCCCAATTTTCCGCCGTTTTACAATTTAAGTCACCGTTTTATCACCTGCTTTTATTGTTTCTTATCTACTTCTGACGTCTCAAAAAGTCTTTAGGCTGCAGAGCAGCGTAATAAGCTGCTGCCAGCCAACCCTCTTCTTCGGGGGGAATCGAAATTCAATAAAGGAAAAGAAAAACAAAAAGACGATTATCTGATTCGTCATCGTCAGGAGCTGAATGTCTTCACTGCTGCTCCTTATAGCCCGCGGACGGCTTCTGATTGGTCGGCTTATGATTGCTCGGCGATTACGTACTGCTGTCACAGACGGTGTCACTGTGTGAGCCGGTGGCGCCACCGCTTCCGTTGGAACGTAAACCTGGGAAGGAACGTCTCTGCTGCTTCTCTACATCAAGCGCTCGTCTCCATGCACAGCTCAGATGACATCCGCTGACGCGGTTAAAGTTATTTTGGCTCATTCTTATTTCAACAGCCTCCTTTATAACAGAAACCCAGTACGTGGAGTATGGGATAGACTTTTTGTTTCATCGAACAAAATTTTATGTTTGTTCGTGAGGCTGTGCTCCGCAATTGCCGATTTCTCCAGTTGTCTATTTTTAATGTGGCGTTGGTGTTCTGCACAGCGGTCAGAAACGGAACGAATCGTCTGACCTATATAATTACTTCCACACTTACAGCGTATATTATAAACTGCAGGGACCCTGAGGCCGAGATTGTCCTTAACAGGGCGCATCATCTCCTTAATTTTCTTAGGAGGACGAAAAATCGGTCTTGTACCTCGTCTACGCAAGACTCTTCCTATTTTGCTGGAAATCGCGCAACAAAAAGGAAGAACCGCAATCGGTGTTTCATCCTGTGAGTGTGCAGCATTTTCACGTTTCCCTTTTTTGGAGAACGCTACCTTTATATGGCGTGCACCATAGCTATTCTCTCGGAACACGTACTCCAGATGGTTACTCTCGGACCTTAAGTGGTCCTCGTCAGAAACAGTTTTTGCTCTATATACCAACGTGTTCAAAACGGCTCTCTTCTGAGCAGGATGATGGAAACTCTGTGCATTCAGGTATAAATCGGTATGCGTCGGCTTACGGTATACAGAGTGGCCAAGACGTCCGTCCGCCTGTCGTACTAAAACGTCTAAGAAAGGCAGTCCCCTTCCTTCTCCATCTCGACAGTGAACTGGATGTTCGAATATATGCTGTTCGTGAGTTCCATGAATCGTTCGAGAGCTTCTGCGCCGTGTGGCCAGATCATAAATGTGTCATCAACGTAACGATAAAATAAGGATGGACGGAGGGAAGCCCAATTTAATGCACGTTCTTCAAAATTCTCCATAAAAATGTTAGCCAGTGATGGAGACAACAGAGAGGCCATCGCCATACCGCCCATCATTTCATAAAATTTGTTACCATACAAGAAGTAGGTGGCCGTCATCACGTGCCGGAACAACTTTGTAGTTTCAGAACATTTTAGTCAGCCAGGATGTGGTATCACTGTTCACAAAAGTTCCTGCGGAGGACACTTTGAAAATGCTGGCGGATCTTTTTCCTCCTGATGAAACAAAAACTCTGTCCCATACCTCCACGTACTGCGATACTGTTATGAAGGAGGCTGTTGAAATCAGAATGAGCCAAAATAACTTTAACCGCGATAGCGGATGTCATCTGAGCTGTGCATGGAAACGAGCGCTTGATGCAGAGAAGCAGCAGAGACGTTCCTTCCAAGGTTTACGTTCCAAAGGAAGCGGTGGCGCCACCGGCGCACACAGTGACCCCGTCTGCGACAGCAGTACGTAATCGCCGACCAATCAGAAGCCGTCCACGGGCTATAAAGAAGCTACCACAGCAGCAGTGAAGACAGTCAGCTCCTGACGATGACGATGGAGGTAATCGTCGATAGCTCGACATTTTATCCAGAACTAACATGGCAAGAATACCGAGAATGTTTTACATATAAGTTCCGTCGCGAAAAACTTCGTTCCCATATACAACGGTAAATTAAACTTACGTTACGTGAGCTGAATCGCTGTTTGATTCAACAATAAAAGAATTAACTTTCATTGTGTCTCTGTGTTGTCGCAGTCAATCTTCCCCAACGCTTTTCTTCAGCAGACACTACACAACGCCACTCTGTCATTGCAATACAAAACCACATAGAGTCTCTATATTGAAGCAGTATGAGTAGTCACATTTTATTTTGATTGCACTGTTACCACTAATTTTCTTGCGCATTTTCGAGAACTCCTTGATGCTTCCCACACGTATGCATTGTTTTCACGTTCCTTTTGCAATCAAAGCTGCGGCATGAGTGCCACCTGATGGTGACACACTCCGCCCTCTTTTCTCGGTGGCACTCTCCTCTTTCAATCCACGGTTCTTTCCATTTCTTGAGGAACATTGGTGCGTCAGTACGAAGTGAAAGAATCTTAGCTCTTTGCACTAGCTGAAGGTTCATGAGGGAAAATCCTTCTCTTCTTTCTTGGATTTACCTCTTTCGCATGAAAAATCATTTGATTATTGATTCCTGCTGTGTCCATTACAGCTGTAACAATGTAACTGAAAACTATCCCTGGTTAATCTGTAGCTTCGTCAAAAGTTTCAGAATCTTGCAAAGCTAATGTTGTGTACATAGTTCCGCGTAGTCAGCACGTACACAACTTCCCCACTAGAGCGCAGCCCGCTAGGCACAACAGCGCAGGCGCAGCGCTCATCCGTCTCCGCACTACGAGATGGCGCTGTCTTAGACACGGACCAAATTCTGCTTCCACCGATCCGCGTATTAATATGTCTCGCAGCCAATGAGATTGCTGCTAATGTAGAACATTTTCTCCTCACGGATCACACTCGTGCAGTGATACCTGAAAGCGCGAGTTATTATAACGAGTGTACAGACCTCCGATTAGTCAGTCTGCATTAGTCTGCATTTGTCTGTAGTCAAGTTTCAGTCTGCGCCTAATAAGATTATCATATTCCTGTACATAGCCATCAAGATAAATGATTAGACACTTTGTCAAGTATCAGAGACATGTGAGAATAAGATTAATGTACCAAGACCAAAGGAACTTCAGATTGTCAATTGTAAATAGCATCCAGAATCAAGTTAAATAAGGTTTATGATAGTTATTATTTTAATAAATGTGTGTGAAAATTAATCAAGTTCTGTTTAAAGTTGGTCACCGTCAATCTGCTACTCTAAGCGTGCAAGTGGCATTTCTATCGTCTGACCTAACGGCAGAAGATAAACATGCCACAATAAGACCACGAGACATATTGCTGACACTCGCCTACTTCGTTAGAGCGACAAGTCAAATAATCTGATGGTGTGTGTACCGAAGGTCTTACAGTACGCACATCACAGCTAAAAACAATAAAACAGCCTTCTTTTTTTCGGTAATCGGGAACTGATATTATATCATTCCGGAAACCAAACAGATGGGAATGAAAATCCCTAGCATTCTTAGGCAAAAATTGTTGTGGCATCTTGCGTTTATTTTTTGTCAGTATACCGATGCATGTTAGCCGCTTTTTCAACCAGGAGATGGCTAAAGGAGCAGCTGATGTGCCAGTTTACCATCGTATGGTTTCTTCTGAAGCCCCCAGAGTGAGTAATAAGCCTTCCTACATCAGAGGAAGAAATGGAAGCATCTTTTGGTCATGTAGGTCGTTTCCCACAAGACACTTCAGTATCACTTGTGAGGAATGCTTCAGCATCTGCAGAAACAAAAACTGAGGAGTGGTAAGATTTGCTGTTTTGAAGAGCGCGCCGCAGCGCGTAATGTGACGCAGTCGCCCTCCGTTTCTGACGGTGGAGGCGCTGTGGCAGTCGCAGCTTTGGTGTCTCCTTATGGTGAGAAAGGGGAAAGGTTGCCTATTCACGTGCATTTAAGGGGCGCTATGAGCTCGGCAGTGAGTCAGTCTGTCAGTCTCGGTGAGTCTGGTCAGTTGGTCAGCCGGGTCAGTGTGGGGCAGTCAGTGTCTGTCTGTCGTCCGGAGTGCTAGTATGTGTTAGCCTGCCAGTCTGCTCGAGTTTGTTCAGGCAATGGTCATTGGCGGTTGGATCGATCGGTTGGTCGGTCGCGTACTGAGACACAAGATGACTTGTCCGTCTTGAGCGTCGGCGCATGTGAGGTCGCCACGTCAGTCCGGTGGACCGCGCCGTATAGCGAGGGATAGTGGCTTCGCGGCCGACACGAGAGCAACAGGAGTCAACCCACGACATCGGACTGGCTGGGGCGAGCTGCGACGCCGTGAGACAGGAGATCGACGCGCCTTCCTGCGTCCGTTGAAGCGGCTGGTAGCGGACGGTTCGGGAGAACGTTTTGGGGTGCTGCGCCTGGTCTTCGCAGACATCGCAGTTTATTAGAAGTTAAGTGATCCGTGATATGTTGTTTCATTTACTTGTTAAATTCTACTTGTTTTCTTGGTCAGCCTCCCGTTCTTAGCTTGTTCGTCTGTCTCTCGTCCGAATTTGTTAGGCAGTTAGTGTCTGTCTGTCTGTCGGTCGGTCTGCCGTTCGTTAATAGCTGCCTCTCTCATGACTGGCTGTTAACGAATTTGTAGAAGTAAGGTTTAAAGGCCGAATTCCTGAAATATGATTTTATCTTGCCTATCATCTTGCGAGGCGGCATATGTGTAATGTAGAGCATGTTACACATTTTATGTAAGTCTGAATTTCATGGCTTTTATTTAAATAGTCATTTTTATAAAGTTGCCACCCTTCCACCGTCAGAGTCCTTTTAAAAACAAATTGCACTTGCGGTGGCAAATAATTTATTTGTACCATTTCCATCCCTCTTACGGGGTGCATAGTTAATGTGTTTATGTGAGTTGTTAAAATTTTTAGTTTAAAGTAATCTGGTGTGTTGCAGATTTGCACCAGTGTAGTCTTTCAGAGGTTGTTGTGAGCGGTCGTGACTACGGCCGTGTTGAAAGGGAGCGGTAAGATTCTCAGCCCGAAGGCTCATACTGTCAATATTACTCTTTCTGCCTCTTAATAAAATTGTAACTTGATATTTCGAGGGTCCTTTTCTGCTTATAAATTTTAAATCTGTTTTTGAAAAGGCTTCTATGAATAAAATTCCCATTTGTTAAAGATAATTTCATTTTCATCAGTTACTACTTCCACACTCACCTAGTGTGATTAAATGTGTTAATGTTCTTGATGAATCGCTAGTAAATAAAGTAAATTCTTTAAGAAAAGATTTTGAAAGTAAATTCACGGTTCAAAAACCTGTACCCCGTTCCACACTAGATTGCTGGGATTTTGTTGTTGTTGTGGTCTTCAGTCCTGAGACTGGTTTGATGCACCTCTCCACGCTACTCTATCCTGTGCAAGCTTCTTCATCTCCGAGTACCTACTGCAACCTACATCCTTCTGAATCTGCTTAGTGTATTCATCTCTTGGTCTCCCTCTACGATTTTTACCCTCCACGCTGCTCTCCAGTACTAAATTAGTGAACCCTTGATGCCTCAGAACATGTCCTACCAACCGATCCCTTCTTCTAGTCAAGTTGTGCCACAAACTCCTCTTCTCCCCAATTCTATTCACTACCTCCTCATTAGTTATGTGATCTACCCATCTAATCTTCAGCATTCTTCTGTAGCACCACATTTAGAAAGCTTATATTCTCTTCTTGTCTAAACTATTTATCGTCCACGTTTCACTTCCATACATGGCCACACTCCATACAAATACTTTCAGAAACGACTTCCTGACACTTAAATCAATACTCGATGTTAACACATTTATCTACTTCAGAAACGCTTTCCTTGCCATTGCCAGTCTACATTTTATATCCTCTCTACTTCGACCATCATCAGTTATGTTGCTTCCCAAATAGCAAAGCTCCTTTACTACTTTAAGTGTCTCATTTCCTAATCTAATTCCCTCAGCATCACCCGACTTAATTCGACTACATTCCCTGATCCTCGTTTTGCTTTTGTTGACGTTCATCTTATAGCCTCCTTTCAAGACACTGTCCATTCCGTTCAACTGATCTTCCAAGTCCTTTGCTGTCTCTGACAGAATTACAATGTCATTGGCGAACGTCAAAGTTTTTATTTCTTCTCCATGGATTTTAATTCCTACTCCGAATTTTTCTTTTGTTTGCTTTACTGCTTGCTCAATATACAGATTGAATAGCATCGTGGAGATGCCACAACCCTGTCTCACTCCCTTCCCAACCACTGCTTCCCTTTCATGTCCATCGACTCTTATAACTGCCATCAGCTTTCTCTACAAATTGTAAATAGCCTTTCGCTCCCCGTATTTTACCCCTGCCACCTTCAGAGTTTGAAAGAGAGTATTCAAGTCAACATTGTTAATAGCTTTCTCTATGTCTACAAATGCTAGAAACGTAGGTTTGCCCTTCCTTAATCTTTCTTCTAAGATAAGTCGTAGGGTAGTTTTTCCATTGTCTGTAAAGAATTCGCGTTAGCACTTTGCAGCTGTGAGTTATTAAACTGATAGTTCGGTAATTTTCACATGTGTCAACACCTGCTTTCTTTGGGATTCGAATTATTACATTCTTCTTGAAGTCTGAGGGAATTTCGCGAGTCTCATACATCTTGCTCACCAGATGGTAGAGTTTTGTCAGGACTGGCTCTCCTAAGGCTGTCGGTAGTTCTAATGGAATGTTGTCTACTCCCGGGGCCTTGTTTCGACTTAGGTCTTTCAGTGCTCTGTCAAACTCTTCACGCAGTATCATATCTCCCATTTCATCTTCATCTACATCCTCTTCCATTTCCATAATATTGTCCTCAGGAACATCGACCCTGTATAGACCCTCTATATACTCCTTCCACCTTTCTGCTTTCCGTTCTTTGCTTAGAAGTGGGTTTCCATCTGAGCTCTTGATATTCATGCAAGTGGTTCTCTTTTCTCCGAAGGTCTCTTTAATTTCCTGTAGGCAGTATCTATGTTACCGCTCGTGAGGAGCATCTACATCCTTACATTTGTCCTCTAGTCATGCCTGCTTAGCCATTTTGCACTTCCTGTCGATCTCATTTTTGAGACGTTTGTATTCCTTTTTGACTGCTTCATTTACTGCATTTTTGTATTTTCTCCTTTCATCAATTAAACTCAGTATCTCTTCTGTTACCGAAGGATTTCTACTAGCCCTCGTCTGTTTACCTACTTGATCGTCTGCTGCCTTCACTACTTCATTCCTCAAAGCTACCCATTCTTCTTCCACTGTATTTCTTTCCCATATTGCTGTCCGGGATATGCTGAACAAAAGAACAATGACCCCTGAAACCTCGCTTCTTTAGGTATATTAGCCGTGACTTCTCGCGATGCTCTCGGCAGGATAGTTACGTGCTTTGCGGGGTCCTGGTTGGCTATTCGCATCTTGTAGTTCCTTTAGCATCTGTTCCACTCGAATATCGTACACTTTCTTTCTGAAACTGAATATACACTGATGACCCAAAACAAGTTATTTTTCCGTCTTTGGACCGAAGTACTACACTGATTCTGCGTATCAGGGATCCGCCACTTTGTTCGTAGGTTTTTGGACGTATGTGGCATTAGCTGTCTGCGCGCAGGTCATGAAATTCGCATAGATAACCAGCCGCTGATTTTCGTACGCGGTGATGTCGCCTGATACGATCCAGATTGTTTCCGTGGCATTTACATCAGGCGAATTTGCCCACCGAGTCATCAACGTGGCTTCACTATACTGCTCCTCAAACCACTGCAGCGCTATTCTGGCTCCGAGACACTGAAAGATGACATCGCCGTCGCGGGAGACAGCAAGCACGAAGGAATGCAGGTGGTTCCCAGCTGTCGGCGCACCTTCGATTACTACCACAGGTCCCATGCAAGTTCAGGAGAACGTCTCCCGTAGCATAATACTGCTCCCAACAGCCTGCGCCTGTAGCGCGCTGCACATTTCGAGCCGCCGTTCACCTCGAAGACGGCGTTAATGGAGACGACCAGGGAGCTCGTGTAGGAAAACTGTGATTCACCCGAAGAGCCGACTCGTTGCTATTGATCGACGGTCGAATTCCTAAGATTCTGTACCCACTGCTATCGTAATTGACGATGTAGCTGGGTCAAAATTTGAACACGTAGGGGTGGTCTCCTGCAGAGCTCCATGTCCAACAATGTACGATGAAGGGTGTGCTCCGAAGCACTTGAGCGTACACCTGCATTGTGATCTTTCGGCACACATGCACCAGATCGCTAACTACGTTACTTTACAGAGCAGACAAGCCTCCGAACCCCACGTTCTGGGGACGGTCGTGGACATCCAACCATTTAGCGCCTAGTGGTACTTTAACCATCCATCTACCTCTTCCCGTAGATGCTCACAATAGTAGAATGTGAACATTCGACCAGCTTCACTGTTTCCGAGATACTCGTTCACAGGCTCTGTGTAATAATACACTACTCGCCATTAAAATATATTATACTAGAACTGACAAGTACATTTTCACGCAATTTGGGAGCGTAGATCCTGAGAAATCAGTACCCAGAACAACCACCTCTGGCAATAATAACGGCCTTCATACGCCTGGGCATTGAGTCAAACAGAGCTTGGATGGCGTCTACAGGCACAGCTGCCCATGCAGCTTCAACCCGATACCACAGTAGTGACTGGCGTATCGTGACGAGCCAGTTGCTCGGCCACCATTGCCCAGACGTTTTCAATTGGTGAGACATCTGGAGAATATGCTGGCCAGGGCAACAGTCGAACATTTTCTATATCCAGAAAGGCCCGTACAGGACCTACAACATGCGGTCGTGCATTATCCTGCTGAAATGTAGGGTTTCGCAGGGATCAAATGAGGAGTAGAGCCACGGGTCGTAACACATCTGAAATGTTACGTCCACTGTTCAAAGTGCCGTCAATACGAACAAGAGGCGACCGAGACGTGTAACCAATGGCACCCCATACCATCACGCCGGATGATACGGCAGTATGGCGACGACGAATACACGCTTCCAATGTGCGTTCACCACAATGTCGCCAAACACGGATGCGACCATCATGATGCTGTAAACAGAACCTGGATTCATCCGAAAAAATAACGTTTTTCCATTCGTGCAGCCAGATTAGTCGTTGAGTACACCATCGCAGGCGCTCCTGTCTGTGATGCAGCGTCAAGGGTAACCGCAGCCATGGTCTCCGAGCTGATAATGCTGCTGCAAACGTCGTCGAACTGTTAGTGCAGATGGTTGTTGTCTTGCAAACGTCCCTATCTGTTGACTCAGGGATCGAGACGTGGCTGCACGATCCGTTACAGCCATGCGGATAAGATGACTGTCATCGCGACTGCTAGTGATACGAGGCCGTTGGTATCGAGCACGGCGTTCCGGTTACCATCCTGAACCCACCGATTTCATATTCTGGTAACAGTCATTGTATCTCGATCAACGCGAGCAGCAATGTCCCGATACGATAAACCGTAATCGCGATAGGCTACAATCCGACGTTTATCAAAGTCGGAAACGTGATGGTATGCATTTCTCTTCCTTACATGTGGCATCACAACAACGTTTCACTAGGCAACGCCGGTCAACTGCTGTTTGTGTATGAGAAATCGTTTGGAAACTTCCCTCATGTCAGCAGGTTGTAGGTGTCGCCACCGGCGCCGGCTTGTGTGAATACTCTGAAAAGGTAATCATTTGCATATCACAGCACCTTCTTCCTGTCGTTAAATTTCGCATCTGTAGCACGTCATCTTCGTGGTGTAGCGATTTTAATGGCCAGTAGTGTAGTCTGCTCTTTGTCAAAGTCGCTTGTCTCAATGGATTTTCCCATTTGCAACTCCTACTGTCGCTAGCATATTTCCACTTCCGCGTGTGATCTGCTTACATACTTTTGCTACCGCGTCACGAGCCCGCAACCCCACCAGGCGGTATCGCCCTGCAGACGTACACATTTTTCACAACGCTGACGCCATGATTCCATGGCAGCGGCGAAGGCTTCTTTAGGAGTCTGTTTTGACCACTAGAAAATCGCTGAGGCAATAGCAGCACGGCTGGTGAATGTGCAGCCACGGAGAGTGTCTTTCATCGTTGGAAAAAGCCAAAAGTCACTAGAAGCCACGTCAGATGAGTAGGGAGCATGAGGAATCACTTCAAAGTTGTTATCACGAAGAAACTGTTGCGTAACGTTAGCTCGATGTGCGGGTGCGTTGTACTGGTGAAACAGCACACGCGCAGCCCTTCCCGGACGTTTTTGTTGCAGTGCAGGAAGGAATTTGTTCTTCAAAACATTTTCGTAGGATGCACCTGTTACCGTAGTGCCCTTTGGAACGCAATGGGTAAGGATTACGCCCTCGGTGTCCCAGAACATGGACACCATCATTTTTTCAGCACTGGCGGTTGCCCGAAATTTTTTGGTGGCAGTGAATCTGTGTGCTTCCATTGAGCTGACTGACGCTTTGTTTCTGGATTGAAAAATGGCATCCACGTCTCATCCATTGTCACAACCGACGAAAAGAAAGTCCCATTCATGCTGTCGTTGTGTGTCAACATTGTTTGGCAACATGCCACATAGGCAGCCATGTGGTCGTCCGTCAGAATTCGTGGCACCCACCTGGATGACACTTTTCGCATTTTCAGGTCGTCATGCAGGATTGTGTGCACAGAACCCACAGAAATGCCAACTCTGGAGGCGATCTGTTCAACAGTCATTCGGCGATCCCCCAAAACAATTCTCTCCACTTTCTCGATCGTGTCGTCAGACCGGCTTGTGCGAGCCCGAGGTTGTTTCGGTTTGTTGTCACACCATGTTCTGCCTTCATTAAACCGTTGCACCCACGAACGCACTTTCAACACATACATAATTCCATCACCACATGTCTCCTTCAACTGTCGATGAATTTAAATTGGTTTCACACCACGCAAATTCAGAAAACAAATGATTGCATGCTGTTCAAGTAAGGAAAGCGTCGCCATTTTAAGTATTTAAAACAGTTCTCATTCTCGCCGCTGGCGGTAAAATTCCATCTTCCGTACGGTGCTGCCATCTCTGGGACATATTGACAATGAACACGACCTCATTTTAAAACAATGCGCATGTTTCTATCTCTTTCCAGTCCGGAGAAAAAATATCGCAGGCCTTAGAACTTGAATGCACCTCGTGTAACACCAAACAATTATGTTTCAGTGACCTTCCATCCATGGCCAGTTTTTCAACCTCCACGAGTTTCAGCCACTGTGATGCAACGGCTGCCTGTAGCAAGTCTTTTTCCTTTATGTTGGTACTTTAATGACCCATGAGGACAAGGGCCAGGCAACGGATAAACACGGTCTGTCAAGACCTGGTGTTGTTTACAAACGTTGCATACTATAAAACAAAAGAGGGGAGGCAATTTGCCGTGCGGGATTAGCCGAGTGGTCTAGTGCGCTGCAGTCGTGGACTGTGCGGCTGGTCTCGGCAGAGGTTCGAGTCCTCCCTCGGGCATGGGTGTGTGTGCTTGTCCTTAGGATAATTTAGCTTAAGTAGTGTGTAAGCTTAGGGACTGATGACCTTAGCAGTTAAGTCCCATAAGATTTCACACACATTTGAACGTTTTTGGAGGCAATTTACACACACACATTAGGAGGATAATAAACTCTCTCAAGAATGAAAGCTCACATGGCATTGATGGCATTTCCAGCAGGATAATAAAAGCTTGTTCTAAAGAAATAAGTGGGATTCTTAGCGACATATGTAATAGCTCTCTGAAGCAGGGTATTTTCCCAGATAGACTGAAGTATGCCATTGTTAAACCACTGCATAAAAAGGGATATGTCTGATGTCAACAACTACCGCCCAATCTTTCTCCTGACTGCCTTATCCAAAATTCTTGAAAAAGTAATGTATTGTAGAGTAGCTTCACACCTTTGTAAAAATAGAATTTTAACAACATGTCAGTTTGGTTTCCAGAAGGGTTTTTCAACGGAAAATGCTATAGATACTTTCACTAATGAAATGTTAAATGCTCTGAGTAACCGGAAGTCACCCATTGGGATTTTCTGTGATCTATCAAAGACTTTTGATTGTGTAAATCATGGAATACTTCTAGATAAGCTCAACTACTGTGATATGAATGAGGCAGTGCTCAAATGGTTTAAATCCTACCTAACTGGAAGAGTGCAGAAAGTTGAAATAAACAGTTCACATAATATGCAAAAAACTGGGAATTCTGAAACTGGGGAAGAATCAAGAATGGGGTGCCGCAAGGTTCGGTCTTGGGTCCTCTGCTGTTCTTAATATGTATTAATGACTTGCCATTCTATATTCACGAAGATGCAAAACTGGTACTTTTGCCAATGATACAAGTATAGCTATCACACCTGACAGACAAGAATTAACTGGTGAAATTGTAAATGATGTTTTTGAGAAAATCATTAAGTGGTTCTCTGCAAATGGGCTCTCACTAAACTTTGACAAACTATACAGTTCCACGCAGTAAATGGAATGACCCCATTAATAAATATAGACTTCGATCAGAAATCGGCAGCTAAGATAGAATATTCAAAATTTCTAGGTGTTTGCATTGATGAGGGGTTGAATTGGACAAAAACACACAGACGATCTGCTGAAACGTTTGAATTCAGCTAATTAACCTATTAGGGTCATTGCAAATTTTGGCGATATACATCTGAGTAAATTAGCTTACCACGCCTATTTTCATTCTGTGCTTTCGTATGGCATCATATTCTCGGGTAACTTATCATTGAGTAAAAAGTTTTCATTGCACAAAAGCGTGTAATCAGAATAATTGCTGGAGCTCATCCAAGATCATCTTGCAGACACTTATTTAAAGAGCTAGCAATCTTCCCTGTAGCCTCACAACACATATATTCACGTATGAAATTTGTTATTAACAATCCGAACGAATTCAAAAGTAATAGCAGTGTACATGGCTACAACACTAGGAGAAAGGATGATCTTCACTTTTTTTTTTTTTTTTTTGGTCATCAGTCTACTGACTGGTTTGATGCGGCCCGCCACGAATTCCTTTCCTGTGCTAACCTCTTCATCTCAGAGTAGCACTTGCAACCTACATCCTCAATTATTTGCTTGACGTATTCCAATCTCTGTCTTCCTCTACAGTTTTTGCCCTCTACAGCTCCCTCTCGTACCGTGGAAGTCTTTCCCTCACGTCTTAGCAGATGTCCTATCATCCTGTCCCTTCTCCTTATCAGTGTTTTCCACATATTCCTTTCCTCTCCAATTCTGCGTAGAACCTCCTCATTCCTTACCTTATCAGTCCACCTAATTTTCAACATTCGTCTTTAGCACCACATCTCAAATGCTTCGATTCTGTTCCGGTTTTCCCACAGTCCATGTTTCACTACCATACAATGCTGTACTCCAAACGTAAATCTTCAGAAATTTCTTCCTCAAATTAAGGCCGGTATTTGATATTAGTAGACTTCTCTTGGCCAGAAATGCCTTTTTTGCCATAGCGAGTCTGCTTTTGATGTCCTCCTTGCTCCGTCCGTCATTGGTTATTTTACTGCCTAGGTAGCAGAATTCCTTAACTTCATTGACTTCGTGACCATCAATCCTGATGTTAAGTTTCTCGCTGTTCTCATTTCTACTACTTCTCATTACCTTCGTCTTTCTCCGATTTACTCTCAAACCATACTGTGTACTCATTAGGCTGTACATTCCGTTCAGCAGATCATTTAATTCTTCTCCACTTTCACTCAGGATAGCAAAGTCATCAGCGAATCGTATCATTGATATCCTTTCACCTTGTATTTTAATTCCACTCCTGAACCTTTCTTTTATTTCCATCATTGCTTCCTCGATGTACAGATTGAAGAGTAGGGGTGAAAGGCTACAGCCTTGTCTTACACCCTTCTTAATACGAGCACTTCGTTCTTGATCGTCCACTCTTATTATTACCTCTTGGTTGTTTTACATATTGTATATGACCCGTCTGTCCCTATAGCTTACCCCTACTTTTTTCAGAATCTCGAACAGCTTGCACCATTTTATATTGTCGAACGCTTTTTCCAGGTCGACAAATCCTATGAAAGTGTCTTGATTTTTCTGTAGCCTTGCTTCCATTATTAGCCGTAACGTCAGAATTGCCTCTCTCGTCCCTTTACTTTTCCTAAAGCCAAACTAATCGTCACCTAGCGCATTCTCAATTTTCTTTTCCATTCTTCTATATATTATTCTTGTAAGCAGCTTCGATGCATGAGCTGTTAAGCTGATTGTGCGATAATTCTCGCACTTGTCAGCTCTTGCCGTCTTCGGAATTGTGTGGATGATGCTTTTCCGAAAGTCAGATGGTATATCGCCAGACTCATATATTCTACACACCAACGTCAATAGTCGTTTTGTTGCCACTTCCCCCAATGATTTTAGAAATTCTGATGGAATGTTATCTATCCCTTCTGCCTTATTTGACCGTAAGTCCTCCAACGCTCTTTTAAATTCCGATTCTAATACTGGATCCCCTATCTCTTCTATCACATCAGACAAATCTTCACCCTCATAGAGGCTTTCAATGTATTCTTTCCACCTATCTGCTCTCTCCTCTGCATTTAACAGTGGATCTTCACTACACAAGGTTAAATCTAACTTTCGCTCAGAAGGGTGTAAATTATGCTGCCACAAAAGTCTTTGGTCACTTACCTAATAGCATAAAAAGTCTGACAGATAGACATATAGCATTTAAAAGAAAATTGAAAGAATTTCTTAATGGCAACTCCTTCAACTCATTAGATGAATTTTTGGATATAGTAAGTGGATAATTTCCCAAAACCCACAAAAAAATTAGAAATATTGAGTGTCATGTAATATTTTGTCTTATGTAATATCTTGTATAGACACCTTTTATTAACCTGACACGTTCCACATCATTACGAAGTGTCGTATTCATGATCTATTGAACAAGTACTAATGTAATCTAATCTAATCTAAAGGTGAATTGAGAAATATACATGGTTATTCAAAGGTTGACATTTAATCTTCAAGCTGAATGCTACTGACTCTGTGAAGGCAAAGAAGTATGTGGAGATCGACTGAAACAAGTACTTTACTGTTAGGAGTCTCCCCTCTGCCTTCTTGAAAAATGCAATAAAATGGTGTGTGATTTATTGTCTGTAACTACTGGCTGACGCCCCCGTAATTCATACTGTGAACGTGAAAAACGTGGGCACGTTGCGATGGAACTCACCTCATGCGAGAGACTTCAGCATCACCAGGTGGTGGAGTGGGGCAGGCTTCCACTGGTGGCGCGGCTGCCACGGGAGTACAGCTTTGCTCGCTGGAGGTGCCGTCCGCCGTCGCCCTGCTGTCTCCAGTGGCTGGAGTGCTAGACCGAGGGAGAAACCGTGTTAGCGAGGAGGCCAGGGGGGAACCTCACTACAGGGACTACTACTAAGGGTTGTCATTCTTAACAATGGAACACACACTGCCGGCGACTGTACTGTGACCACAAAGGTGAATCCCTTACCATCGAGGTAATCAGTTCGCACACCTCTTCTCCTCAGATTCTCACAACAATCCGTTGCATACCAAAAAAACATGTTGTATAAAATAATATGCAAATGAGAGGTACATACAAGTGCCAACAGTTATCGTGGAGCGATATTACAGCACAATTTGAATGCATAAAAACAACAATAAAACAGAAACTAGAACTCGAACAAACTTTAAATAAACTGATTGGGCACTGTAGTCACTGAATGATGTTCCCAGCTCGTGTGTCACGGACGGGCTGTAAAGCCACAGGTGCAAAACGAGGAGAGCAGCTTTTGAACTAGTGGGGAGGACGATCAGAGAAGCAAGGGGTAAAAAATTTGCGATATTATGAAGCCATTCCAGTAAACCATTTAATTGCTGTAAGAATTAATATCACAGAAATTGAAACATTTCCCAGTGCCTGTATTTGATTCATATTAGCCAACGAGTACCCTCAATGAACAGACCAATGTTGAATATCATTTGACTGCAAAGTTTAAGTGTCTGAGTAAGATCAGTAAAGAAAACAGAGACAACGCATATATACAATTACGCTTTGCAATGGGTATAAAGAGCATATATTGTGATCACTGGTACCTTAACATCTACCCACTCCTGTGTGATAGTTATTTTTCCTCTGTGTCTAACAGTATTCCCAAAAATAAGTCACATAATGTACTACCTGATATTTTCGCATGGCCACAACTGCTGCACCATTAAGTGGACTACACTTGCCAGTACAGACTAAACATTTTGCATCCACATGCCCGCACTTCAGCACCTGACTTGCTGCTCTTGACACATCTACTTGGACATGCTAATCAACCTCAAACCATATTTCTCCTAATATTTGCTATTATTAGACTGCAAATGAATTAAATATGGCATAATATTGTGCATTCACTGACTTCAGTCATCAATATAAATATATGCAGTCGTACCCCTACAGTCTGTGTTGTATACATACAACACTGTCCAGTTAGCTTAATATGATCACCTGTCAAAACACTGAATAGGCTGAATAACCGCATGGGCAACTGCGAGACATGCCGGAAGAGAACCAACGACGTTCTGATAGGCACCAAGAGGCATGTGCTGTCATGCCACGGTCATCTGTGCTGGGTTTCTCAGTTGACAATCCGTGGCACAGACTGTCTGATCAAAGTGGTCCCGTACATTCTCGTTTGGTTTGAAATCCGCTAGTTTCGTGGCGAGGGGATTACAGGCCACTCACCCTGATGCTCTTCACACCATGTACATGTATTGCGAGCTGTGTGACAGGTTGCGTTGTCCTACTGGTAGATGCAATCATGACGAGGAAAAAAAAACTGTTTGTAAGGGTGGACCTGGTCCCCAAGGATAGATGCATACTTGTGCCGATCCTTTGTGCCTTCCAGAATGACGAGTTCATCCAATGAGTGCAACGGAAACATTCTCCGAAATGGCCACCTGTCGCCATTCAGTGTACACCTAGTTCTGGTGCTCCCATGTAACTTCCATCCTTCGTCACTGATGAAAAGCAGGACCATATGTACCAACATTCGCTGAATGGTCGTTAAATAAACACTGTTGATATCCCCTTAGTTTATCTGGGCAGTCAACTGCTCAATGGCTGCATATCTGTCAGCTCATACACGTCTCTGCAGCCATCATTCACCACTGTCATCCATGGCACGCAATGCACAACAGTTGTCTTGGCACCGGTTTTGGGTGGTGCCATTATGCCACGCAGGTTGTGCTTTAACCAGGACGGTGAAATGTTTCTTTTCATTTGTAAATAAATTTCAGTCCCAAAACTGAAATAATTTATGTAAACCTACGTCAGAAACGTCGTATTTTTGTGTGAATTTCGCGTATTGTCTCTGAGTTGTCTTATAACGTAAAATTGCAATTAATTCCTAAATGTGAGAGAGCATACAGATGTCAAAACTAGCGAAAGAGAGCAATTGTATTTTTTAATTGATAATAATGCATCAAATGCAGCGCAAGCGGCGTCAACAACCAAATTTGATGCGATCGGTCGCACCGGAAAGGAGCGCGGTGAAGTCTCTCGAACATTTTCCCCCGCAAGAGACTTCCAGAGCAGTAAGAGACTCAGTAAGAATGACAGTAGATTTGCCTTCAGTTGTCTATTTGTATATAAACACGAGCGGAGTCTGGATCGGTCTCTCTCGATATCTCTCTCTCCTGAGGCCCGCTCTCTTCCGGTGTCTCCGCTCTTGTCGATCGGTCTCTCGAATGATTTTGTGGTAGGCAGTTGAACTTGAAAGATATTTTCAAGGTGTGTAAGGTACTTATCTATGTAAAGGTATCGTCAGTATATGAACCAATGTTTCATTTCAACGACATTAACCTTGCCTGCCAACTTTTCTATATCTCAGTAGTTTCTGTACTGTGGTAGCTGCGACACTGCCGGACTTATCGTTTGCTATCATATCATTCTGTTTACTTGACTGCTTCTTTTAATTAATGGCACTCCAGTTAATTTCCTCTTTTCAAAATGTATTTTTCCATTACCACTAAAGAGCACCAGTCAAAATAGATAAAACTTTCCTTTTTGGAAATAACAACTCGACAGCACACATACAATTTACAAACTTGGCAGTTTCGAAAATGCTTCTTGGCTGGAAAGCCAATGCTCGTGCATGTTTGGACGTCAGATAAATCGCTCCCTTTCTGTACTGTGGTAGCGACTGTACTGTTTCCTCGTTCATTCAACACGTTTCATTTGCCCTCCACAGCCTACGCCGCCGGCTGGCGTGTACTAGGGGTGTTGCACGTTGACGTCGAAAATAGGCGATTTCCCTTTAGTTGTGTTGTCGCCTCTATAAGTTGTCTACAGACGTACATTTCTGTAGCTTCGAGTTCCACGTTGAAGGTCAGCATTTCACCCCTGTTGTTTGAATGTGGCTATTGCTAGGGAATATATAAATTAGTTTATGCACATTGTGTTCTCAGTCACGTGACTTCTGCAGGTTTGTCAGTAGACCACATATATAAATTAAAGCTACTAATGCGTTGAGGTAAGACGTTACGAAGTATGGGACTGGCAGTTATTCTCTCAGTGCAGTGCAAAAGCTATGCTAAGTAAGCCACTCGACGGAAGTTTGTATGTAATGTTTTGACAAGCAGAAACAACTGTGAGAGGAATGTGGATGATAGTATAATTAAACATATACTTCATGAATGAGTTAATAATGAAGCAGTCATAGTCATGGCAAAAGAAAATAAACAGTTAAAAGTTGTGTGATTCATTCCATATACTATAGAAGCAATATTTAATGACACTAACCAATAGAGACGTTCGCATATCATATTGAAGGTGTGGTACGTTGCTGTGCTACGAATTTACGATTAACTCAACATGAAGACTATCACATAGATCCTGAAGATGGGAACAGAAGTTGGATGAGAAATTGTTTTTACAATAAGCTGGCCATTCAAAAATTTGTGAAGCCTGAGGCAATGAAGAAGATGACGATCAGGAATTACTGAAGGGACTCTATTTAAGTTAGCTAGTGTATTTTCTCCCCCCATGAACCATGGATGTTGGCGTTGGTGGGGATCCTTGCGTGCCTCAGCAATACAGATAGCCACACCATAGGTGCAACCACAACTGAGCGGTATCTGTTGAGAGGTCAGATAAACGTGTGGCTCCTGAAGAGGGGCAGCAGCCTCTTCAGTAGTTGCAGGGGCAATAATCCGGATTACTGACTGATCTAGCCTTGTTAAAACCACCAATATGGCCTCGCTGTGCTGGTACTGCGAATAGCTGAAAGAAAAGGGAAACTACAGCTGTAAATTTTCCTGAGGGCATGTAGCTCTGCTGAGTGGTTAAATGATGATGGCATCCTCTTAGGTAAAATGTTCCGGAGGTAAAATGAACCCCCATTCGGATCTCTGGTGGGGGGGGGGGGGGGGCGGGAGGGGCTACCTAGGAGGACGTCGCTATCAGGAGAAACAAAACTGGCGTTCTATTCATCACAGCATGGAATGCCAGATCCCTTAATTGGCCAGGTAGGTTAGAAAATTTAAAATGGGAAATCGATGGGTTAAAGTTAGATATAGTGGGAATTAGTGAAGTTCTGAGGCAGGAATAACAAGACATCTGGTCAGGCGAATACAGTGTTACAAATACAAAATCAAATTGGGGGTAATTCAGGAGTACATTTGATAATGAATAAGGAATGCAGGTAAGCTACTATGAACAGAACGGTGAATGCATTATTGTAGCCAAGATAGACACACAGCCCACACTCACCACAGTAGTACAACTTTATATGACAACTAGCTCCGCAGATGAGGAGGAGATTGAGGAAACGTACGATTAGATAAAAGTAATTATTCAGATAGTTAAGGGAGACGAAAATTTAAGGGTGCTAGGGGACTGGAATTAGTAGTAGGTGAATATGCACTAAGGGAAAGGAATAAATAAGTATATATGTCGTGTGACTAGGGCCTCCTGTCAGGTAGACCGTTTGCCGGGTGCAAGTCTTTTGATTTGACGCCATTTCGGCGACTTGCGCGTTGATGGAGATGAAATGATGATGATTAGTACAACACAACACCCAGTGCCTGAGCGAAGAAAATCTCCGACCCAGCTGGGAATCGGACCCGTGCTCTTAGGATTGACATTCTGTCGCGCTGACCACTCAGCTACAGGGGGCGGACGGAGAGAACAATGAAAGAGAGAACCAACCGGTAGAATTTGCACAGAGTATATTTTAATCCTAACTTGGTTTAAGAATCATGAAAGAATGTTGTATACGTGGAAGAGACCTGAAGACACCGGAAGGTTTCAGATTTAAAAAAATGGTTCAAATGGCTCTGAGCACTATGGGACTCAACTTCTGAGGTCATTAGTCCCCTAGAACTTAGAACTAGTTAAACCTAACTAACCTAAGGACATCACAAACATCCATGCCCGAGGCAGAATTCGAACCTGCGACCGTAGCGGTCTTGCGGTACCAGACTGCAGCGCCTTTAACCGCACGGCCACTTCGGCCGGATTTCAGATTCATTTTATAATGGTAAGACAGAGATTTTGGAATAGGGTTTCTAATTGTAAGACATTTCCTGGGGAGATATCGACAAGGAAAGCGTTTCTGAAGCAGAGAAATTTGTTAACATCGAGTATAGATTTAAGTGTCAGGAAGTCGTTTCTGAAAGTATTTGCATGGAGTGTAGCCATGTATGGAAGTGAAACATGGACGATAAATAGTTTAGACAAGAAGAGAATAGACGCTTTCGAAATGTGGTGCTACAGAAGAATGCTGTACATTAGATGGGTAGATCACATAACTAATGAGGAGGTATTGAATAGAATTGGGGAAGAGTTTGTGACACAACTTGACCAGAAGAAGGGATCGGTTGGTAGAACATGTTCTGAGGCATCAAGGTATCACCAATTTACTACTGGATGGCAGCGTGGAGGGTAAAAATCGTAGAGGGAGACCAAGAGATGAATACACTAATCAGATTTAGAAGGATGTAGGCGGCAGTAGGTACTGGGAGATGAAGAAGCTTGCACAGGATAGAGTAGCATGGAGAGCTGCATCAAAGCAGTCTCAGGACTGAAGACAAGAACAACAACAAACAACAACAGCAACTCTGACCACAATTTACTGATTATGACCTGCAGATTAATGATTAAAAAGGCAGGGTTTTATGGAGATGGGTCCTGAATAAACTGAAAGAACCAGAGGTGGCAAAGAGTTTCAGATGCAGTAGTAGGGAACGATTGACAAAAATAGTGGAAAGGAATACTATAGAAGAAGAATGGGTATCTTTGAGAGATGAAATAGTGAAGGCAGCAGGCCCCCTGGGTAGACAACATTCAATTAGAGCTACTGGTCGCCTTGGGAGAGCCACCATGACAAAACTTTTCCATCCGGTGAGCAAGATGTATGAAACACGTGAGAATATAATAGGCCCAAAGAAAGCAGTTGCTGACAGATGTGAAAATTACCTCACTATCATTGTAATAATTCAAAGTTGCAAAATACTAACACGAATTCTTTACAGAAAAGACTGGTACAAGCTGACCTCAGGGGAAGATCAATTTGGATTCAGGGGAAATGTAGGAACACTCGAGGCAATAGTGACCCCACGCCTTCTCATGGAAGATTGGTTAAGGAAAGGCAAACCTACGTTTATAGCATTTGTAGAATTAGAGAAAGCTTTTGACAATGTTGACTGGAATGCTCTCTTTGAAACTGTAAAGGTGACACGAATAAAATAAAGGGAGCGAAAGGCTAGTTACAATTTGTACAGTAATCAGATAACAGTTATAAGAGTCGAGTGGTACAAAAAGAAAGCAGTGGTGGGGAAGAGAGTGAAACAGAGTTGTCGCCTATCCCTGATGTTCCGCAATCTGTATATTGAGGAAGCAGTAAAGGAAACAAAAGAAAAATTTGGAGTAGGAATTAAATTCAAGGGAGAAGAAATAAAAACTTTGAGGTTGGCTGATGACACTGTAATTCTGTCAGAGACACAAAGGAATTGGAGGAGCAGTCGAATGGAATGGACAGTGTCTTGAAAAGAGGATATCAGATGAACATCAGCAAAAGCAAGACGAAGATAATGGGATGTAGTCGAATTAAATCAAGAGATTATGAGCGAATTAGATTAGGAAACGAGACATTTCAAGTAGTAGATGAGTTTTGCTATTTGGAAGTAAAAATGGTTCAAATGGCTCTGAGCACTATGGGACTCAACTGCTGTGGTCATTAGTCCCCTAGAACTTAGAACTATTTAAACCTAACTAACCTAAGGACATCACACACACCCATGCCCGAGGCAGGATTCGAACCTGCGACCGTAGCAGCAGCGCGGCTCCGGACTGGAGCGCCTAGAACCGCACGGCCACCGCAGCCGGCTATTTGGAAGTAAAATAACTGATGATGGTTGAGGTAGGGAGGATATAAAATGTAGACTGGCAATGGCAAGAAAAGCGATTTTGAAGAAGACACATTTGTTAACATCGAGTACAGATTTAAGTTTTAGGAAGTCCTTTCTAAAAGTATTCTGTGTGTAGTGTAGTCATGTATGGAGGTGAAACATGGACAATAAACAGTTTAGACAAGAAGAGAATAGAAGCCTTTGAATGCAGTGCTGCAGAAGAATGCTCAAGATATGATGGTTAGATCTTGTAACTGTTGTGTCAGTACTGAACAGAATTGTGGAGAAGAGAAATTTGTGGTACGACCTGACTACAAGAGAGGATCAATTGGTAGGACACATTCTGAGGCATCAAGAGACCATCAGTGTAGTACTGGACGGAAGGGTGGGGGTAAAAAAGTAAGAGCAGGCCAGGAGATGGAAACAGTAAGCAGATTCAGAAGGATGGAGGTTGTAGTAGTTACTCCGAGATGAAGAGGCTTGCACAGGATAGAGTAGCGTGGAGAGCTGCATCCAACCAGTGTTTGGAGTGAAGACCACGACAACAACAGAGTATTTTCTAGCTATACTCAGGAATGAGGCAGATGGAATTTCATTTAAAGTTATGGTGTTAGTAATAGGATATCTTGAATAGACATCTACTGTGAAATATTATTTCTTTAAAATTATAATTTTCATATATATTTATGGAAATACAGTTCTACCTTGGAGTAACTAAAAAAGAAATACGTCAGTAAGCAATTTTGACAGGCAAACAGATCATTAAATTGCAGTATATATAATGAATCATTCATGAAAAATAAAGGAAGTTTCTGCCAATTAGAAGGCACTAGGCTTGTACAGGGTGTTTTTACTGTGGATACAGAGAGTAACAAATGATAGTTCGATCCGTTGGCTTCATCAACATCGACACTGTTCGAGATGGACCAGTGACTGCAATAGATGTGAGAGGGTGGGTGCTAGTAGAAGGAGACACCGTGGAACACACAGGACCCTCTTAAGTAACGCAACAGAAAATATCAAATACGACAGCTGGACAGAGTGTAATGTCTGCTGTTCCAAGAAGCAGGAACAGCGTTTCGACCTATAAAACCCTCTCTTTGTGTGTGTTGTAGAAGGTAGTGTACCGATGTATGGCCCATATCCAGAGGACCAAATGAACACAAAAGGAGAGAGAAAGAAGGAAAGTAGCTGAGTTTTGTTGTTGTGAGGACTGGTTTGTGTCTTGTGAGGTAGTCACAGAATGTGAGGGGAGTAAACAACTACACCCTCATGCACATGTTCTTGCATCACAATTTTTAGTTGGATGTATTCCTTACATGCTCAGATTAAGAACTACATCCTTCATTCTGTAGTGTGGTGTACTTGTTAGAAGTTATATCTACCTGGAGAGAATAGGCATATTTTTATAAGTAAGTTGTAGGTGTACAGCACACATGTATCTCCAAAGTGAAAGAGAACTACACAAGAAGTTAACTGTAGTACTAAAGTGGGAATAGTCTCCCAAGGGTCAATATTTATAGGATGACAAAATCAGAAATGGAAAATTTTAAATACATTGCGCCCTCCGTAAACCACTGCAGCGTGCCAAAGCATTTGTCGAGCTGGAATTGGGTGACAGACTTGCTTCTCGTCACCGTCTTTCCTTCAGTCAGCATATCACGTCACCATTTAAAGGTATCTCGTTGTCAGCGGAAAGAGAGACAGCTTACAAGAATAAACGTTACTTTATGTAATCAGACGTAGAGTGACCTATGTAGCACACAGAATAAAGACTGCATGATCGCGTGCCCCGACTGTGGACTATACGCATCACTGTGTCTGGTTTTTTTCTATTCTGAGTGGGACATCGTAGTGTCCACAGCTAGAATGGCTGCTGCCATATGTCGATGTACTTTCTCTTCAGATGCTTTATGCCACAAACATAAATAACACCTTGTGGCACATGTACAATTTAAGGCAACTGGTGACTGCAAATAAGATCAAAACAGAATGAGATTTTCACTCTGCAGCGGAATGTGCGCTGATATGAAACTTCCTGGCAGATTGAAACTGCGTGCCGGACCAAGACTCGAACTCGGGAGCTTTGCCTTCCGTGGGCAAGTGCTCTACCAACTGAGCTACCCAGGCACGACTCACGCCGCGTCCTCACAGCTTTGCTTCTGCCAGTACCTCGTTTCCTACCTTCCAAACTATATAGAAGCTATCCTGCGAACCTTTCAGAACTAAGGCAAACGTCCCGAGTTCGATTCTCGGTCCGGCACACAGTTTTAAGCTGCCAGGAAGTTTCATATCAGCGCACACTCCGCTGCAGAGTGAAAATCTCATTCTAGAAACATCCCCTAGGCTGTGGCTAAGCCATGTCTCTCCAATATCCTTTCTTTCAGGGGTGCTAGTTCTGCAAGTTTCGCAAGAGAGTTTTTGTAAAGTTTGGAAGGTAGGAGACGAGGTACTGGCAGAAGTAAAGCTGTGGGGACGGGGCATGAGTCGTGCTTCAGTAGCTCAGTTGGTAGAGCACATGTCCGCGAAAGGTAAAGGTCCGAGTTCGAGTCTCGGTCCAGCACACAGTTTTAATCTGCCAGGAAGTTTCAAGATCAAAACAGTTGATAAATTATTTGTTGGCAAACACAGCTCAGTTCAGACATTTGATGAACTTATTACGACATATCAGTGGTGATGTTTGGTTTGTAGGGTCCTCAACTACACAGTCCCAATTTTTGCACAGTCCAATTTTTACCCAATCCAATGTAGTTGCTGTCACGAATGATGACAGTGATGATGAAATGATGAGGATAACACAAACACCCAGTCCCCGGGCAGAGAAAATTGGCAATCTGGCCAGGAATCTAACCCGGGACCCTCCGATCCGGAGGCAGCGATGCTAGCCACTAGATCACAAACTGCGGACTGAAATGTCGATAAAACTGTAGTGATCTATGGTGGTGTATTTTAGAGCACTGGCTCATCTGGGGAAACTTAGTAGCAAAAACTGTAGGTTTGAAAATGCACACATCTGTAAAACTGCAGAAGAGTGGCTCGTCGGATGCTTACTCGGTCTCGTTTGACGGACGAGACAGCAGCCGAATCACTTCGAGCAAGTCCTCGGGGTGGCTTCGCAGCGCCTCTGCCCAACCCCGGGTGGCCACCACGTGGAGCAGGTGGGCCTTTACGAAGGCCACGACGGCCTGCCTGTGGCTGTCAGTGCCGTGCCTGACTGCGACCACAGCTGCAGCCGCCGCAGTCTCCGCAGACAGCTGCGCGGCCACCTGCTGCTCGCAGGCAGACTTGAGAGCTGGCAAGCCGAACTTGTCAGCGGCGGCCAGCAGCTGGTGGGCCGTGCCGCGCAGCTGGGGGGCCCGTAGGGTGTAGCAGTAGGCCACGAGGTGGCGCAGCGCCGGGCCCTCCACGTCCGCGACGCTGACCTGGCCGCCGCTGGCCTTCGGCGCGTCGTGGGCAAAAATGGCGGCTAACACGGGGCTCCTGGCGGCGAGAACAGCCCTGTGCGCCACCAGGCGCGTCTCGCCCGCCACCAGAGTCACCACAGCGCCGCTACTCACGTCCAGCAGGTCAGCCAGGTCCGCGGCCGCCGTCTCCCCGTCCTCACCGACTGCTGACACGGTGGACGAGTCTGAAACACGGCGTCACTGATCAGCTCTCTTCCCATAACGTCGGGACACACATGTCCGGACCGTGTCCGTACCGAGACACGTCCGAGTATCGGCCGTCACCCGGACAACGAAATACATCATTAAAACAAATGTAGCGGGCCCCACATGACCGGGCCGTGCATGGGGAACGTCATCGGGCCGGAGCCGGGCCGGGCGGGATTCGCCGTGTTTAACTTTTCAGTGACGGACACGGCCTGATGGTAGAACTGTCTTGTGAGCTGTTCAACTGCGCAAGACTGTTCTGTGTACAAAACACGGATGTGGAACGACTAATAGAAGAAGTTCGTAAGTTTCCTGTTCTTTGTGATCAGGGAAGTGAAGACTACAGGAATATCGAGTACAAAGACAGAGTTTGGAAGACAATTGCAACAGATCTACAAGCCAAAGGTAAGAAAAAAACTATACAAGTTTTAATACCCGAAAGATATTTATTTACTTTTTATTTTACAAACAGATGTTTGGTTTATGTCATCGTTATATCGCCAAGGTGACATGTTCTTCCCATTCCACAGTCCCTTGTGGATAATTCAGGAATTTTTTGAGTTGTTCTCGTACAGCAAATGCAGCGTCTGTTGATCTCCCACGAATTCGAGGTTTCGAAGATTTGATGATCTTCCGGATCCCTAAGCAGTTTCCTTTTGATCCATCATCTGTTCGGGCACCCTATAACCTTCCACTTTTCGAATAAAGTTGTACAGTACACACGCAGCCGTCACAATAATTGTAAGGTTATTAGGATCTCCCTGAAGGATTCTCCTAAATATTCGAAATTTCTGTTTCAATATACCAAATGCATTTTCGGATATTCTTCTTGCCCAACTCAAACGATAAATGAAAAATAGCCTTGTCATTTGTTAAGTTTCTGCCGAGATATGGTCCCATCAAGTATGTTTTGAGAGGAAAAGCTTCATCGCCTACAATTACCATTGGAAGTTCAACATCAGTTACCGGGTAAAGTTTTACTCTTTGGGACACTAAGCGTATTGTTTTCCAATGACTTTCCAAGGTTTGAATTTACTAGAATGCCTCCATCAGAGTTTTTTCCGTACGCTCCCGCGTCTATTGCAATAAAATTATAACATGGGTTAACCAGAGCAAGAAGCACAATGGAATATGTGTTTTTGTAATTCCAATAGAGACTTCCTGAGTTCTTTGGAGCCTGTATTGTTATGTGCTTTCCATCTAGTCCTAATTCACTATTACGAAAATTAGTGAACATGTTTTACAGATTTCACAAACAGAAACCCAGATCACCGCGTCCGAGTCACTACAAGGAACAACAGAGACACGGACGTGCCCCGGTCATGTGTGGCCGCTGCAGGAACGGACCGGTGCACGGCCGTCACTCGTCCGGCGCTCGGCCCTGACACGGCCCGGACGTGTGTGTCCCGACCTTTACACAGTGCCCTCTGCACCTGCTCGAGCCACAGGCAGATCAACATCTAGCAAAAGTTGCTCTGTGCTGTAAGTGTGTGATATCTTTTCTATGTCTTAAACAGGTGGCACAGGCGAACAGCTGCAAAATCTTAAACTAAACCGTTTATTGTATTTACTGCTTGTTTGCTCGAAAAGCTCTAGGTTTCCAGAATGAGATTTTCAGTCTGCAGCGGAGTGTGCGCTGATATGAAACTTCCTGGCAGATTAAAACTGTGTGCCGGACCGAGACTCGAACTCGGGACCATTGGCTCTTGTGGGCAAGTGCTCAACCAACTGAGCTACCCGAGCACGACTCACGCCCCGTCCTCACAGCCGTACTTCTGCCAGTACCTCGTCTCCTACCTTCCAAACTTTACAGAAGCTCTCACGGTTGAGCGCTTGCCCGTGAAGGGCAAGATTCCGTCGCAACGAAAAACGCCTTTGTTTTAATGATGTCCAGCCCAAATCCTGTATCATTTCAGTGATACTCTCTCCCATATTTCGCAATAATACAAAACATGCTGCCCTTCTTTTGAACTTTTTCGATGTACTCCATCAACCCTATCTGGTAAGGATCCCACACCACACAGCTGCTTTCTAAAAGAGGAAGTACAAGCGTAGTGTAGGCAGTCTCCTTAGTAAATCTGTTACATTTTCCAAGTGTCCTGCCAATAAAACGCAGTCTTTAGTTAGACTTCCCCACAACATTTTCTGTGTGTTCCTTCCAATTTAAGTTGTTCGTAATTGTAATACCTAGGTATTTAGTTGAATCTGCGGCCTTTAGATTTGACTGATTATCATGTAACCAAAGTTTAATGGATTCCTTTTAGCACTCATGTGGTTGTCTTCACCCTTATGTTATTTGGGGTGAAGTGCCAATTTTCGCACCATTCACAGGCATCCCAAGATGCCTTGCCACGGTTCACAAGGCTCTCCCCATCAGAGGTTCGAGTCCTCCCTCGGGGATGGGTGTGTGTGTTGTCCTTAGTGTAAGTTAAGTTAAGATGTGTGTAATGCTAGGGACCAATGATATCAGCCGGCCGCGGTGACCGTGCGGTTCTAGGGGCTTCACTTTAGAACCGCGTGACTGCTACGGTCGCAGGTTCGAATCCTGCCTCCGGCATGAATGTGTGTGATGTCCTTAGGTTAGTTAGGTTTAAGTAGTTCTAAGTTCTAGGGGACTGATGACCTCAGAAGTTAAGTCCCATAGTGCTCAGAGCCATTTGAACCATTTTTTGAACCAATGATCTCAGCACTTTGGCCCCATAGGAACATAGCACACATTTCCAAAAAAATTTTCAGTTCCCAGTTATATGGTGTAATTCTTCCTCCAGTTCACACTCAACATCTAAAATGTCGCGGTTATTCTTTAAATAAGAGTTTAAATCACTGTTCTCTTATTGTACTTACTTTATATCAGACAACATCAGTAGTTGGAATATTCATCTCAATAGATTAATCTCAAGTAATTCCGCAAAACCTGAGGAACCATAAGCGTCCATCCACAAAAATTCGAACATCTTAAAACGCGAAAATTACAGAACGCTCGGTCTAGTTGTGAATGCATCCTAAAACAATAATTTCGATTGTCCTCAAAAAGTGAAAGCCATCATGCATTCCGAAAATCAGTTTGGCTTCTGGTAAAACAAAGGAACCAGGGGAGGAATACGTTCTTTAACATTAGGAATAGAGAAATGTGAAATCTAGTTTCGCAGGATAGAGCAGATCAGGTTATGGTTGTGCAGCGGGCCGTTATCAGTTTCAAAATATGTCACAGCAGTTGAGGTTTCATAACAGGTTAACTGATTGCTCAACTTCAGTGTCCATGTTCAGTGGGCAATGATCTTTGCAGCTCTCGCAGCTAGCGCCTCACAATCCGACCGCGCGTGCACGCCGCCAGTGGCCCCGGCCTGACCCCGCACCGTGGAGACTTACTTGCTGCTCTGTCCTAAATGACCGACTCAATCCAGCACACAGACAGCATTAAAATAACTGCTCAGACAAAGTGTTGCGCGAAAACACTTCCACAAACAACTCGAAGAATACTAAAACAGTCACTGTGGAACAACAAGGGCGAATCACAAGTCGATACACATAGAGAACCCAGAAGCGGTCGGCGACCAAATACATGTCGTCCGATGAGACGACCGACCGAACGACCAACCGAGGTCGTCCCCACTCAGGTCACGTGTCAGCAACGGTGGGCAGGACATGGCTGTCCGGACCGCACTGCTGCTCCGTCCCGACGGAAAGCGCCAAACACGACAACCCGGAAATACTAGCGGTCGCTCCAAAGACAGTACGACAGTGTCCTTAGCGATAAGCGCTAATACTAATGTATAGAAGCCGTAGACATTTCGAACCAGCTGTGGCGATATTTTGTTGGAAGGGTAGCACTTTTTATCAGTCAGAGTTCAACTGGAAACACGCGATCGACGTGTAATCGTTGCTATGGACGAAACGTATTTTTTGACCGTAACCTAAATATCTCTGTTAATTAGTAATTATTAGTAATAATATCTGGAGATCTTTCAAATACTTTGCCTCAGCGAAGTGAGATTCTTGATTTGTGCTACCATGATCAAAAATACGCGTATAACGTCACACGTACTGTTTCCATTTGACTTTATTTTGTTTGTAAGCTCACCCGGCGAAATATTAGTCACCTCTTTATAGAAAGGGAACACTGTCTACGCTGAAGCGGTCCGCATGCTGCAGAACTGGTAGTACGTGGTTGTAACAGAGGACTGTGTCGTCCTACAGATTCAGACAGATGAGGTACGATCGCCAACATCCCAGCGCGTTTTGCGCTCTGGCAGAGCAGGGCCCGGGACTGCAGGGGAATAGTGGCGGCAGTAGCTCAGCGGTGCCAGGTTCGTCAAACCCGTACCCAGCCGCCAAAGAGTAACGGCATGCGGATGCAGGAGGCAGTGGTAACCACTGCATTAAAGTCACGTAACGTGTAAGTCACACATATGTCATGGTGATGAACTTTCCATTGGGAAAAGATATTGGATTAGTTCTCCATACCTTTCTCTGGTAGTGGACTGCCAATCACACGGTGACAATGAGAAAAACATCGAGTACCATACTCAACGAAATGGTTATTCGCCGGAGCGTAGAATGTAAGAAATGTTAATGCGGTAGTGAAGCTAGAAAATCTGAAAAGGGAAATGCAAGGGCGCGATCTACAAGGGTCGTTCAATAAATAATGAACCACATTTTTCTGAGAACACATTTATTGGTAAGAGTCAGAATTTGGTGACAATATACACCAATATGTTTCGTCCATTTCCTATTTTTCTACGTAGACTACATCACGTTTTATGGCTGTACGTCAATTTTGTGGAAGAACATGTATTCCCTGGTGGTAAAAGCTCTTGTCCTGTAGGCGTAGCCATGTTTTACTGCGTGACTGACACACTCGAATCTTCAAAGTGTATTCCCCGTACAGAATCTTTAAGCGGCGCGAACATGGAAGTCCAAGGATGGCAGGACTGGACTGCAGCGTGGATGAGGCAGTGATGTCCAACCCAATTTGGCGATGTGTTCCCAGGTTCTCAGACTTGTGTGTGGGAGTGCATTATCGTGTTTGAGCAAGATTTCTGATGGGTTCTTGTCCGATCGAATACGTCCGAAACTGTTCTTGAGTTGATTCAGAGTCCTCACGTATGCCTCTGAATTGATGGTTGACCCTCTTGGCATCACATGCACGAGAATGTCATCACAATGTCACCATGACTTTTTTGGCAGAGGGGGTTGTCTTGAATTTTCTTCTTTTGTGGTGAATGAAGATGATGCCACTCATCAACTACCTTCTTGTTTCTGGTGCAAAGTGGTGCACCCAGCTTTCGTCCCCCGAAACGATCCGTGACAGAAAAGCTTCTCTGTCGGTCTCAAAACGCTCCACCAATGCAGATGAAATGGCCTTTCTGTGAATCTTGTAGTCCGCTGTGAGCATTCGTGGAACCCATCGTGAGCACCTCTTTGAATATCCGAGAGTCTCGATCATTTCAGACGCACTTCCAATGATGGCCGACAACTGTAGAGGAAATTGTCGAGTTGAGATGCGCCGGTTGGCACGAATAATGGCATCCGCACGATTCAGCATGTCTGGAGCAGTAGCTGTGACAGGACGTCCCGAGCGTGGCTGATCTGTTTCTTCATTTCCTGAGACTGTAACTTTCTTTACCTGTCGCCCAACTGTACTCAAGATGTTCAAATGTATGTGAATTCCTGCTGAGCTCATCTATTCCTAGACTTACACACTACTGAAACTAACTTAAACTAATTTATGCTAAGAACACCACATACACCCACGCCCGAGGGAGGACTTGACCTTCGGCGGGAGGGGTCGCGCAATGCGTGAAACCGCGCTTCATACTGCGCTGCAACTGTACTCCTATCAACTGCAGCATCGTCATATACTGCACACAAATGTTTTTGGATGTTCACTATGGTTTTATTTTCCTATACACAAGAATTCAATAACAATGTAAAATGTGTGTGAAATCTTATGGGACTCAACTACTAAGGTCATCAGTCCCTAAGCTTACACACTACTTAACCTAAATTATCCAAAGGACAAACACACACACCCATACCCGAGGGAGGACTCGAACCTCCGCCGGGACCAGCCGCACAGTCCATGACTGCAGCGCCTCAGACCACGCTGCATGTAACGTGAGTCGTATGTAGACGCCACTTTGACGCTGTAGTACGGCTCTGCCACCTGCCACAACGGTGCGAAATTTCACCGGTGCACAGAACAAACATCAAATGTGAAGAACCAACAAGGGCGTTGGTCTATGTTTATTAATAGCTTTTTTAAAAAAAATGTGGGGCATTACTTATTGAACAACCTTCGTAGCTATAGCGGGGCTCAGTAAAGGACAATAGAAAAGGAAAGATTTCTGCTCAGATGAATGTAGGATACGTCAACTGCAATAGAAAGTGGTATAGCTGTAGCAGGACTCACTACAAACAAGAAGTTTGGGCAGAGAGTGAGCTCCTGTGAGCAGTTGAGAGACAGGACTTTCATCAGAGTCGACAGTGATCTGGGGACGCTAACAACGATAGTTCAGCTATACGTGTCGACATCACTGGCAGAAGATGAAGACGTGGAGAGAGTCTAAGAGGATACTGAACGGGTAACTGCGTGTCTGAAGGACCATGCAACATTTGTAACAGAGCGGGATTAGAGCGAAATACTACGAGTATATGAAGGAACGAGAGACAGACTTACACAAGGATACGGGTTTGTTGGCAGAAATGAGAGCAGAGGTATGACCAACTGAGTTCTGCAATAAAATTCAATCAGTAACTGTAAGTACAGATGACAGACATGTATACTGGGGGAGGCCCTGGAGGCACGGGCAGACACCAGCCGGATTACGTCACTGTGGGGCAGTAATTTCGAATCAGTTATTGGCTTGTAAGGCATAGTCAGGAGCAGATGGACTCAGACCACAACTTAGTAATCGTGAAGAGTAGGCTGAAGTTTAACAGAAACATCAGCAACAATCAATGCGCGAAGAAGTGATATCCCGACACATCATAATCAGCGTTTGAACCTCGCTGAGACAATAAACGCAGTGTTACTCCTGAGTACCTCTCGGGTTTCGCAAGACGACCACACGAAAAGCACAACACCTATGTGGCCCTCCGATTACCGACTCGTCTCGATTCTTAATATCTTTTCAAAATTAATCGAATGACTAATTCATACGAGAAGAATGTTTAGTAATAATTAATGAAAAAGACAGTTTGGCTTTCCTAAGGATGTTCGTCTTTACAGCTGTGAATGATACCTCAGAGAGCCTGACCAGAGATTGGTTGGCAGTAGGTACATGGTGTGATTTGACTGGCGCCCTGTGTTGGTCACGAACTGCTACTAGCAAACGCTCAACACTATAGCGTCAGTGGCTCATCAGCTACACTTCTGACATCTCGTCTCGCTGAAACCGACGCTATGTGGCATCAGACAAGGGAGTTATGTATTTTTGTGTTCCGTCGTGTCTTCCCTTTTGTTTCCAATTTCTGATAGCAACCCGCTCACAGCAACGTTATGAAACTGTGAATTCAATTATTTCCTTATAGATGAGACCAATATAGTGATTGAAAATGTGTCAGATGCGTACACCAGTAACTTCCTTTCCCTGTTTTCCATCATGTTAACTGTAAGTTCCCTTTCAACCAACATAAGTCACATCAACGACATTCAGTTTCTCCCTGGCAAGAAAAATCTAGAAGAACTTATGTTGTGGACTGGCAAGACAGCCAATCCACTATGACAGGAAGCCGAAAGGGACGCGTTTAAGCGCATGCAGGCTGGCGTGAGGTCTGGAAGAGTTAAAGGAGTTTAGACTTCAGAAAAAAGGAGGAATCTGGTAGAATACTTAACTTTAATCCATAATAGGTGAACATCGCTCTTGACGGTACATGTTTTACAGCATCAATAGTAACTGGTAAATAGCGCCTTGCTAGGTCGTAGCAAATGACGTAGCTGAAGGCTATGCTAACTATCGTCTCGGCAAATGAGAGCGTAATTTGTCAGTGAACCATCGCTAGCAAAGTCGGCTGTACAACTGGGGGCGAGTGCTAGGAAGTCTCTCTACACCTGCCGTGTGGCGGCTCTCGGTCTGCAATCACTGATAGTGGCGACACGCGGGTCCGACGTATACTAACGGACCGCGGCCGATTTAAAGGCTACCACCTAGCAAGTGTGGTGTCTGGCGGTGACACCACAACTTACGTACGGTAAGGTCATCGCAAAAACTTCATCAGGTTAAAAACAAAACAGGAAACAAATCATACTTCACATTCTGAACAAGATAGCTGATGGATTTTGGTTTTTCATTGATTTTATATCGTTAGTGATCAGGGAGTCATAAAGTGTGCATTCCACTGTGCGGTGTTTAAATAATTTTTAAGGAAAAACTTTTCTTTTTCAAATAATCTTCATTATGTAGAAAATAGTGAGTAGAATAATTTGTAAAATAAGTCCAAGGACCTCTTGTTGCGAATCGTGTAGACAGTTGAGAATTAATAAATGAAAAGCAGCAGTTTGCTTTTGTTCTATAAAAGAACAGATAAACAACAGCAAAATGGTGCTTTTCATTTATTATAATGTAGTTCTACCAAGAATCGACGGAAGATTCTGTTAACAGTTGAGAATTCTTCACATTGTTTCACAATTTATCAGGATTGTTGTCACGAACTCTGATGTATATGAAATAAAAGTCCACGTGAGCCACAGTAACGGCACATACTACACACACGAAAATCTGCCGCTGGTGAATGAAGACTTTAGATGTAATGGTACCACAATTCTGTACCGACTGGACTCAAATGTGTCAGAAACAGAGAAGGCATTACCTAAATGCAACTCTTCCTGTATGATAGCTTCTTGTACTCCATTCGTGAATTTGTAAGCACGAGTGCAAAATACCCCACCCCCTCCCCCCCATGAACCATGGACCTTGCCGTTGGTGGGGAGGCTTGCGTGCCTCAGCCATACAGATAGCCGTACTGCAGTTGCAACCACAGCGGAGGGGTATCTGTTGAGAGGCCAGACAAACGTCTGGTTCCTGAAGCGGGGTAGCGGCCTTTACAGTAGTTGCAATGGCAACAGTCTGGATGATTGACTGATATGGTCTTGTAACACTAACCAAAACGGCCTTGTTGTGCTGGTACTGCGAACCCCTGAAAGCAAGGGGAAACTACAGCCGTAATTTTTCCCGAGGGCATCCAGCTTTACTGTATGGTTAAATGATGGTGGCGTCCTCTTGGGTAAAATATTCCGGAGGTAAAATAGTCCCCCATTCGGATATCCGGGCGGGGACTACTCAAGAGGACGTCGTTATCAGGAGAAAGAAAACAGGCATTCTATGGATCTGAGCATGGAATGTCAGATCGCTTAATCGGACAGGTAGGTTAGAAAATTTAAAAAGGGAAACGGATAGGTTAAAGTTAGATATAGTGGAAATTAGCAGAGTTTGGTGGCAGGAGGAACGAGACTTTTGGTCAGGTGAATACAAGGTCATATATGCAAAATCAAATAGGGGTAATGCAGGAGTAGGTTTAATAATGAATAAAAAAATAGGAGTGCGTGTAAGCTACTACAAACAGCATAATGAACGCATTATTGTGGGCAAGATAGACACGAAGCCCACGCCTACTACAGTAGTACAAGTTTGTATGCCAACTAGCTCTGCCGATGACAAAGAAATTGATGAAATGTATGAGATAAAAGAAATTATTCAGATAGTGAAGGGAGACGAAAATTTAATAGTCGTGGGTGACTGGAATTCGATAGTAGGAAAAGGGAGAGAAGAAAACGTAGTAAGTGAATATGGATTGGAGGTAAGAAATGAAAGAGGAAGCCGCCTGGTAGAATTTTGCACAGAGCATAACTTAATCATAGCTAACACTTGGTTCAAGAATCATGAAAGAAGGTTGTATATATGGAAGAAGCCTGGAGATACTAGAAGGTATCAGATAGATTATATAATAGTAAGACAGAGATTTAGGAACCAGGTTTTAAATTGTAAGACATTTCCAGGGGCAGATGTGGACTCTGACCACAATGTATTGGTTATGAATTGTAGATTAAAACTGAAGAAACTGCAAATAGGTGTGAATTTGAGGAGATGGGACCTGGATAAACTGAAAGAACCAGGGGTTGTAGAGAGTTTCAGGGATAGCATAAGGGAACTATTGACAGGAATGGGTGAAAGAAATACAGTAGAAGGAGTATGGGTAGCTTTGAGGGATGAAGTAATGAAGGCAACAGAGGATAAAGTAGGTAAAAAGACGAGGGCTAGTAGAAATCCTTGGGTAACAGAAGAAACATTGAATTTAATTGATGAAAGGAGAAGATATAAAAATGCAGTAAATGAAGCAGGAAGTGCAAAATGGCTAAGCAGGGATGGCTAGAGGACAAATGTAAGGATGTAGAGGCTTATCTCACTAGGGGTAAGATAGATATTACCTACAGAAAAATTAAAGAGACCTTTGGAGAAAAAGAGAACCAATTGCATGAATATCAAGAGCTCAGATGGAAACCCAGTTCTAAGCAAAGAAGGGAAAGCAGAAAGGTGGAAGGAGTATATAGAGTGTCTATACAAGGGCGATGTACTTCAGGGCAATATTATGGAAATGGAAGAGGATGTACATGAAGATGAAATGGGAGATATGATACTGCATGAAGAGTTTGACAGAGCACTGAAAAACCTAAGTCGGAACAAGACCCCGGGAGTAGACAACATTCCATTAGAACTGCTGACATTCTTGGGAGAGCCAGTCCTGACAAAACTCTACCATCTGGTGAGCAAAATATATGAGACTGGCGAAATACCCTCAGACATGAAGAATATAATAATTCCAATCCCAAAGAAAGCAGGTGTTGACAGATGTGAAAATTACCGAACTATCAGTTTAATAAGTCACAGCTGCAAAATACTAATGCGAATTCCTTACAGACGAGTGGAAAAACTGGTAGAAGCCGACCTCGGGGAAGATCAGTTTGGATTCCGTAGAAATATTGGAACGCGTGAGGCAATACTGACCCTACGACATATCTTAGAAGAGATTTAAGGAAAGGCAAAACTACGTATCTAGCATTTGTAGACTTAGAGAAAGCTTTTGACAATGTTGACTGGAATACTCTCTTTCAAATTCTGAAGGTGGCAGGGGTAAAATACCGTGAGCGGAAAGCTATTTACAATTTGTACAGAAACCAGATGGCAGTTATAAGAGTCGAGGGGCATGAGAGGGAAGCAGTGGTTGGGAAGGGAGTGGGACAGGGTTGTAGCCTCTCCCCAATGTTGTTCAATTTGAATATTGAGCAAGCAGTAAAAGAAACAAAAGGAAAATTCGGAGTAGGTATTAAAACCCATGGAGAAGAAATAAAAACTTTGAGGTACGCCGATGACATTGCAATTATGTCAGAGACAGCACTGGACTTGGAAGAGCAGTTGAACGGAATGAACGGTGTCTTGAAAGAAGGATATAAGATGAACGTCAACAAAAGCAAAACTAGGATAATGGAATGTAGTCGAATAAGTCGGGTGATGCTGAGGGAATTAGATTAGGAAATGAGACGCTTCAAATAGTAAAGGAGTTTTGCTATTTGGGGAGCAAAATAAATGATGACGGTCGAAGTAGAGAGGATTGACTGGCAATGGCAAGGAAAGCATTTCTGAAGAAGAGAAATTTGTTAACATCGAGTGTAGATTTAAGTGCCAGGAAGTCGCGACTGAAAGTATTTGTATGGAGTGTAGCCATGTATGGAAGTGAAACATGGACGATAAATAGTTTGGACAAGAAGAGAATAGAAGCTTTCGAAATGTGGTGCTACAGCAGAATGTTGAAGATTAGATGGGTAGATCACATAACTAATGAGGAGGTATTGAATAGAATTGGGAAGAAGAGGAGTTGTGGCACAACTTGACTAAAAGAAGGGCTCGGTTGGTAGGACATGTTCTGAGGCATCAAGGTATCACCAATTTAGTATTGGAGTGCAGCGTGGAGGGTAAAAATCGTAGAGGGAGACCAAGATATGACTACACTAAGCAGATTCAGAAGGATGTAGGTTGCGGTAGGTACTGGGAGATGAAAAAGCTTGCACAGGATAGAGTAGCATGGAGAGCTGCATCAAACCAGTCTCAGGACTGAAGACCACAACAACAACAACAGTGCAAAATAAATTATTGCCGTTATCAGCTATGTATTTTCAATTTGGCTATGTAATTATTGTGTACTTAAGGTGCTTATTATGGGGTCACTGCATAGGTTATACATGTGCAACCGTAATGTTGGAAGAGTCCGCAATGCATGAATGTTAGCACTGCGTTCGTAAGACAGTAGCTTCTTCAGTGTTATTGTTTGCTGACGTTCTATACTGACATCGGTTGCACACGTAATTCTCAGTGACGAGTTCGCTGTAATGATCTATGGAAATTGTATACAACGAGTAAGTAAATGTCATCCCAGCTAGTGTAGTGTACAGCATCAAAAGCAGTGATATACTGAAAGTGAATGATGTTCTACAGTTCGTTCACATTTAGAATGTGATTAGACTGTAGGCAAAGAAGTCGTTAAATCATGAGGTAAGACTAACCTAATGAGATAAGTCAGCATCAAATGAATATCTTGAACCATAAAATGTCTCTAAGAAAAATGGAGAGTAAATACTTCTCAGGATTGTCGATTCTTAAACTATTGACTGTGACCGCATGATCTGATCCTAAAAAAGAAATTCACATAAATCTCAATGAGAAAATATTGGACCTGTATTATATCACTTACTGCTGTCGTTGTTGTGGTCTTCAGTCCAAAGACTGGTTTGATGCAGCTCTCCATGATACTCTATCCTGTGCAAGTCTCTTCAGCTTCGAGCAACTTCTGCAACCTACATCCTTCAGAATCTGCTTACTGTAGTAGTCACCTATTGGTCTCCCTCTATGATTTTTACCCGCCTCCCCCCCGTCCCCTTGCTTTCCACTGGTACCAAACTGGTGATGCCTTGATGCCTCAGAATGTATCCTTTCAACCGATCCCTTCTTGTAGTCAAGTTGTGCCACAAATTTCTCTTATCCCCAGCTCTATTCAATGCCTCCTCATCAGTTACGTGATCTACCCGTCTAATCTACAGCATTCTTCTATAGCACCACATTTCAAAAGCTTCGTTCTCTTGTTGTCTAAACCATTTTTTGGCCATGTTTGACTTCCATAGATTGCTACACTCCTTTCAAAATACTTTCAGAAAGGACTTCCTGACATTTACATTTATACTCGATGTTAACAAATGCCTGTTCTTCGGAAAGGCTTTTCTTGCCATTGCCAGTCTGCATTTTTTATCCTTCGTAGCTTAATTATCATGAGTTATTTTTCTTCCTACATAGCAAAATCCATCTTCTGCTTGAAGTGTCTCATTTCCTAATCTAATTCCCTCAGCATCACTTGACTTCATACGACTACATTCCATTATCCTCGTTATGCTTTTGTTGATGATCATCTTATATCCTCCTCTGAAGGCACTGTACATTCCGTTCATCTGATTACAATGCCATCGGAAAACCTCAAAGTTTTTACTTCTTCTCCATGGATTTTAAGTCCTACTCCAGATTTTTCTTTTGTTTCCTTTACTGCTTGGTCAACATACAGGTTGCATAACATCAGTGATAGGTTACAACCCTGTCTCAGTCGCTTCCCCACCACTGCTTCCTTTTCGTGCCACTCGAATCTTATAACTGCTATCTGGTTTCTGTACAAATTGTAAATAGCATTTCGCAGCCTGTATTTTACCCCTGCGCCCTTTAGAATTTCAAAGAGAGCATTCATTCAACATTGTCAAAAGTTTCCTCTGACTATACAAATGCTTTAAACATATGTTCGAGTTTCCTTAACGTATCTACTATGAGAAGCTGTAGGGTCAGTATTGCCTCGCGGGTTCCTGCATTTGTCCTGAATCCAAGCTGAGCTTCATTTACTATAAATCTGATAATCATTATCATACCGGGATATTTTCTGAAGAGCCAAAGAAACTGCTACTAATATTGTAGATAGCCCCTGTGAGAACGCAGAGTTCTGAAGCAAGAATCTTAGGTACGTGTTACTTGTCAGAATCGCATCTAGACTCCACTAACGTCGGAAGTAGTGCTGGAGGGAACTGACACTATCAATCCCGCAGGGGTGTCCATAAATCCGTAAGAGTACGAGGGATTGGAGATCTCTTTCGAACAGCGCGTCACAAGGCATCCCACATATGTCCAAAATGTTCATGTCTGGGGAGTTTGGAAGCAGCGTAAGTGTTTAAACTCAGAAGTGCGTTTCTGGAGCCACTCTGTAGCAATTCAGGACGTCTAGGGTGCCCCATTGTGCTGCTGGAATTGCCCAAATCCGTAGGAATGCACAATGGAAATGAATGGATGCAAATGATGAGACAGGATGCTTACGTACGTGTCACTTGTCAGAGTCGCATCTAGACGTATCAGGGGTCCCAATCACTCCAACTGCACACGCTCTACAGCGTTGCAGAGCCTCCAACAGCTTGAACAGACCCCTGCAGACATGCAGGATCCATGGACTCATAAGGTTGTCTGCATTCCCGTGCACGTCCATCCACTCGATATAATTTGAAACGAGACTTGTCCGACTAGTCAACATGTTTCCAGTCATCAACAGTCCAATGTCGGTGTTGAAGGGCCCAGGCAAGGCGTAAGGCTTTGCGTCGTGCAGTCATCAAGGGTACACGAGTGGGCCTTCGGCTCCGAAAGCCCATATCGACGATGTGTAGTTGAATGGTTCGCACGCTGGCACTTGTTGGTGGTGCAGCATTGAAAACAGCAGCAATTTGTGAAAGAGTTGCACTTTTGTCACTATAACGGTTTTATTCAGTCGTCGTTGGTCCCGTTCTTATAGGATCTTTCGCCTGGCGCATCGATGTCGGAGATTTGAAGCTTTACTGCATTCTTGATATTCACTGTGTAACGACAACTGTACATATAATAATTTTTTTTCTTTATGAATTTAGATAAATTAATTTAAGCAATGTTTTGAACTTGTTTCGGTTTGTATCGTTATGTTAAAGAGACTGTGAGCAACTTTTGAAATGAATATTACTATTTATGTTAGATTTCAAATAATGTGGTAATCTAAGGAAAGTGTATTTAATGTTAAATACTATTGTAAGATGTGAAAATTGTAATTTATACACTTGGTCCATACGTAGGTAATGCATTAGGATATGTGTAGTAGAAAACCTGTGGTGAATACCCTACCTGTAGGGGAGCGGGAAAAGGTGGAGGCAGGCGAGGCGGGAAAACACACACTGGCGCGGTTCGGCACAACGGGCACAGTATAACAGTCGGAGGCGAGCAACAGTCGGCAGTACACGTACTGTACCGAGGAGGCTACCCAGGAAAAGTGGATTCCATTGAGCCTCGGATGGACCGATTCCGACGACTACTTGGCATGGCTATATTCTGAGGCACAAAATTGGAAAGATTACGACGCTAAGAAGATGGAAAGTGCCGATGTTGTGTGAGCCTTAGCCGTGCTTGTATGTGTGCCGTGCTGCCCGCTATCTCGCTGCCCGCCAACCGCCGCTCCGACTTGCACAGGTCAAACATTTATTTCATCTTTAGAAGTGTATCTGTGTGGACCAGTGTCGAAACTGTTACTAACTGTTCAATAATAACGTGACTTTTACCAGAATTGCCTTAGCCATTACTGATCCGGATCACTGACCTAGACAGGATCCTTACCTCGTATTGTGCAATCCGAGTATCCTGAACTGAGAGTTTAATATTAGTGTTAATGAAAATTATCAGCAGATTAATCTATGCCATAAAGGTATCTAAAGTTCAGTGTGTTATTGCAAATGTTGGTAAAGAACAAAAGCATGACTAAATTGAAAGAGAGTTTTTTTTTAATTGAGTTAGCGATGTTATTTAATTAATTTGAGACAGAAATAATGACAGTTAAATTATTCAGAAGTAAGACAAAAGAGTAGTCATCAATAGATTGATAATTTTGAGTGTTAATTTGCCTTCAGTACTTAATAGTTTCAGTTTAACGACCATAACAGTTTCAGGGCCCCCCCCCCCCCCCTTTCTCTTGCACATTCTTTCAAACCTTGAAATGTACTGATCATATTTGACCAGTAAAGCTAAGTCTATATTAATCCTAAGTGTATTAGTGTTTTTCCATCATTAATAGTGATATTGTGTGTGTACTTTCAAGATTGTCGATGCTAGGGCAATCTTTGCCCGATTTCAGTCTGCTCAACATACAAAATGCAGTTCGTAGTAATCATTGCTGAGTGGTGTTGTGTAAATTTAGCTCGTTCAAATTAGTACAAAAAGAGAAAACTTTAGTTCAGTGGATTTTTCTGGTTTCAAACTTTGCCATATAACGCAACGTTACTACGTGTTACTATGCTTGTACATGCACCCACTTGTACAAGGAAAAACTCACTCATTGCCTAAGTAGGCTGGCGACCGAATTGTTAATTACAGGTAGCATCTACTGTGTGTACTTCTTGTCCATGCGAAGGAGTAATTATGCTGTACATTTGCTTGATGCATCACTGTAGTTATTGACTGAATATAAGTCCGATCTTGCTTCTATTAGGTACACGCGGTCAACTTATGTACTAAAATCCTTGTTTATAAGGTGAAGCCCGTGAACTTATTACAGTGCAGGCTTTATAGAGCTAACGTACGTCCGAACAGGGCGGTAGCGTTACAAGTGGCTTCCCGGTGACAGGACATCCAGCTGTTGTCGGTTACAAATTAATGTAAATACCGAACAGTGGATGTTCAGTGGCACGAATTGCAATAAAAGTCAGTAAAATAAACTGCAGTGTGAGTCAAGTATAATAGTGTGGTATAGTTGGCATTCAATATGGACAGGAACGTGGGTAGGGTAGATGCGCCAAGTGAAATGGAGAATGCGACTGGCAGTAGCCGGAGTTTACGCGGCCAGATAACAGATGGCGTTAGCGGAAGACAATTGGCGTACTTACAATACCACGAACACGTCAACGAGCAGATTGAAAGGTTGAGATCGCCTCGAACACAGCAAGGGACAAAACAGGAAACAGAGGGTGACTTTGTAGATGATAGTGGGTAAGTGAACGAATCCACTGACATATTTGATTCACCACAGATAAAGAAAGAACCGAAAGAAACTTTTGAAGTAGGATCGGAACACACCGATTCCGTAGAACAAAACAGTGTGAAAATTTTAAACATGAACGATTTATTTGAACAATTAACCAAACAAATTGCAGGACAGAATGAGCAACTTCAAAAACAAGTCGGCAATCAGGTTAATCAGCTCAAAACACACGTTGATGAGCAACTCAAAACAGAGATGGATCAAATTAAAGCACAGGTTGAAGGACAGGGAATTAAAATTAGTAAACAAATAGAACAGGTAGAACAAAAAGTGGGTAATTTAAGTTCTGTGGTAAATACATTGAGATTTGAAATTGATACCATTAACAAAAATATGGTGACTATGCAGGAGGAAATTGGAAACATTAATAGTAGATTCGATGTTGAAATTCTCAACATCCAAGAGAAAGTCGAACCTCTGGTTGAAACTAAGGTAGACGAAAAAGTTTTCGGTCTTAAAACTGGGATCGTAAACGAATGTCAACACGGGATATCGCAATTGAAAAAGGTAGTTTCAGACACTGAAAGGGATTTAAGTAAAAAAGTATCCGGATGTGTTCAAAACTGTGAACAAAATACCACGAAAATTCAAGGCAGAATTTTCGATCTGGAGAGCAAAATTAAAGATAGGCCTGGTGTTGTCTGTAATGGCACACCAATTACGAAGCTGTTAGAAGGCGAGGAACGCTTCGATCCAGCCAAGAAACATAACGGGTGGCATCCGTTAGATTTTATCAAAAATTGCGAGAGAGTGTTTCCTGAGCACTTGTCTGATCAGGAAAAGATAAATGTAGTAATTAGCGCCTTAGCAGGTGACGCTAAGCGCTGGGGGATAAATTTAAATACCGAACGAATGACGTTCGAAGAATTTAGGCAGAGATTTACGGAAGAATATTGGTCTGAACAAAAGCAGGACCATTTATGGCGGGAGTTCATCATGGCCAAACAGCATGATAACAGGGGCAGGAACTCTTTGAAAGATTTCTGCGAGTATTGGTACCGGAAATTAACGCATTTAAGAGGTCAAAGATCAGATTCAGAAATTATCTGGGAGTTATATAAAAAGCTTCCAGAAGATTCAAAGAGGTATGTAGGAAGCAATCATCGCAGCTTCCAAGCATTTCTCGAAAGAGTCGAAGACGAAGATCATTGGCGCGAAAGTCGTGCCAATTATCAAAATTTTGGTAACCATAATAACCGACGCAATGACGAACGAAACGACGGCGATGGATTTCGCGTCAATGTAATACAAAGAGGAAGAGGCAGAGGAAGAGGCAGAGGAAATAATCCAGGTCGCGGTAGAGGGTATACCGCGCAACATAATAACGACGCGGGAAACTAATTTCCGCGAACGTTGCGGGCCAAACGGAAGCGGACAATACATACCGGCCCCGATTTAAGAAAAGATACCGGACCGACCGTAATGTAATGAGACAGGCTAGGGACGGACATGGAACGCCGCAAAGTGTTGTGGCGAAACAAGCGTCAGGTGCGAGCCAGAATGAGTCATCTCTGCCGCACAGAGCGCTACATGTTAACAGGCGAGTGGAGCATCAGAGGGCAACGGCCCAGCCTAGCAGAACATCTGTTCGGAAAGAAGCCGCTAGCAATACGACAGCAGTAGATACGAACATAGCCGTCAGAGCTAATGAAAATTTTACGAGTGATAATTCCGTGGCAAAGGAAACAATAAATGAAACTGTGAATACACAGAGAGGTGCAGTTAGCGGTGTTTGCAATGAGATAAAAGGTGAGGATGAATTAGCAGAAGTGACTGATTGGCGTGTGCAGATCGATGATCTGTACAAGGGCCTAAAGCAATGTGAGTGGGAGGATTTTAAAAGGGAGTATGAGGCGAAGAAATTAGTTGGTGGAAAGAGAGATAGTAGGGACGTCCATAAAGTGACGTGGCCCAAATTTGAAGAGGGGAGAATAAATAGCGCCGCGCAAAGTACGCGTGCTGCCGATAGGAGGAAGGTTAATGATAGGAAGGATTTGGAGGATGAAATCCTCAGCATTGACGAAGAAATAACTTCTGCTAACAGTCTGCCAATAGTACAAGCTGCTACCGAGAGGCACCGTGGAGAAGGGGTAGATGATTACCTGAAAGTAATTAAAGTCCACGAGGATTACGCTAAATATGAAGTCAAAGTAGATGTAAATAAAGCTGATGATGAGGCCGTTTTGCCAAAAGAGGAGATTGAATTAAAATCCAAGCCTGACGACAATACAGAGGAAGAACTTAGTGCCTGTCTCAGAAAAGCTTTTATGTTAGAACCTGAAAGCGATCCGGAATGGTCGGATTCCGACGATAGTCCAGATGATGAAAGGTACGCAAATGCAAACAAAATTGAATATTCTAACTCTCCCTATTGTGCAAAAGTAGCGTACTTAAGTGAATCTGATGTAGAGGAAGAGAGTAGTGATGACTCTAGTGAAGATGAATTTTCAGGTGTAAAGGAAAATGAATATACTTTTACTGAAAGAGGGTATGAGAAAATCAGTGAAAATAAAGGGGATGCAGTTAATTGCGATATTGTACCTAACGATGACGACGTATCAAAACAAAACCCAGATGTTGAGACTGAACAAAGAAAGAAAGAGCCACCGGACGACTCAGTGTTTATTTTGCAAAGAGTTCAAGTAAGTAAAGACTTTGAACTCCAGAAACCGAAAAAGCCGCCAGATATAAATGGTTCACAGGTCAGGAACGTATCTTGGGACGATGTCACAGTCGACCAAGGTGCGTTGCGGAAAAAGACAGGAAGGGGCATGATTTAGAGTCTGGGGCAGATTTATATCGGATTTTGAGAATGTCATGAACACATTACATCATGAAACTACAGGATTTCCACCGGAAGAAATTTTGTTAGGCAGAAGTAGTAAAAGTTTAATTGAAGAAAAACTAGAGTTTCCACCTTGTACACGTTTGGGATTGGATCAAAAGAAAGAATTGGTGATAAAAAGGGCAAAGCAAAAAGCTGAATCTAGATCTAAAAGACACAATAAAAATTTAAAAGTTTCAAAATTTAAAATTGGAGATTATGTTCTTTTAAAAACACACGAAAAGTCTAGTGAACTAAACCATGAAATTTCAAAATTTAAATATATTTATAATGGACCATATATAATACAGAATATTCCACACGACAATGCTTACTACCTGATCTACCCAAAATCCAATAGACCTTTAGGTGTAAGAAATATTGTGGACCTGAAACTGTATGTTCCTAGGAATGAGTAAATGTGCTGTATCTTATGCTGACCCAAGTTATTCTAAATATATCTAATCTTTGTAAATGTCTGTATACCCTTGAAAGTGTGCTAATGTAGTTATGTGAGTTTCAGATTACCAATTGTACTGTAACTGTAAAAATGTATGGAGAAAAGAACTGAAAAGAAAGGATAAATGCTATCCGCCAGATAAAAGATGGGACTGTCAAAAATGAAAATGGGCAGTGTATGAACCATAATATGAAGGACTGCCAAATACCAATGAGGGCAGATAAATAATCGATGGAAAATTGCAAATGTGATCCAGGAGATGTGACAATATGAAGTGAAAAGGACTGCCCAAATCCGCATAATAGGCAGCAAATATGTGTAGTTAATTTTCTGAATATATGTGAGTGTGTTTTGTTTAGTAAGTAAGAAAATGGACTGCTATTCAAAGCAAGCAGCGACAAATTATCTTATAGTGTATACAAAATATGCAATTGTTTTTGTAGTTAAATGTTTGTATTCCAGAATTTTAAATTATTTCTTAAAGAAATTTAGAAAAAAAGATTAAATTGCTATCTTGGTGATGTTATGATGGGAATTTGGACTGTGCAAAAGGCACTTGAGTAAATGACAAGTAATTGTTCTTGATGTGTTAAAAAAGTGTAAACCTATATACAGTGAGTAAAAGGAAATATGTAGTGTAAATCTTTTTGGACAATTAAGCAAAGATTCAGAGCCACTGTATAATTGTAAGATTTAGTGTTCCCATAAAATTTGGACTTAAGAAAATTTTCTGGAAACAGGGGCATGTGTAACGACAACTGTACATATAATAATTTTTTTTCTTTATGAATTTAGATAAATTAATTTAAGCAATGTTTTGAACTTATGTTTCGGTTTGTATCGTTATGTTAAAGAGACTGTGAGCAACTTTTGAAATGAATATTATTATTTATGTTAGATTTCAAATAATGTGGTAATCTAAGGAAAGTGTATTTAATGTTAAATACTATTGTAAGATGTGAAAATTGTAATTTATACACTTGGTCCATACGTAGGTAATGCATTAGGATATGTGTAGTAGAAAACCTGTGGTGAATACCCTACCTGTAGGGGAGCGGGAAAAGGTGGAGGCAGGCGAGGCGGGAAAACACACACTGGCGCGGTTCGGCACAACGGGCACAGTATAACAGTCGGAGGCGAGCAACAGTCGGCAGTACACGTACTGTACCGAGGAGGCTACCCAGGAAAAGTGGATTCCATTGAGCCTCGGATGGACCGATTCCGACGACTACTTGGCATGGCTATATTCTGAGGCACAAAATTGGAAAGATTACGACGCTAAGAAGATGGAAAGTGCCGATGTTGTGTGAGCCTTAGCCGTGCTTGTATGTGTGCCGTGCTGCCCGCTATCTCGCTGCCCGCCAACCGCCGCTCCGACTTGCACAGGTCAAACATTTATTTCATCTTTAGAAGTGTATCTGTGTGGACCAGTGTCGAAACTGTTACTAACTGTTCAATAATAACGTGACTTTTACCAGAATTGCCTTAGCCATTACTGATCCTGATCACTGACCTAGACAGGATCCTTACCTCGTATTGTGCAATCCGAGTATCCTGAACTGA